>NC_056730.1:237304723-237514723 GCF_019279795.1 Protopterus annectens | reverse complement strand
GAAAGTGTAGTGATTGATCCCTACACACACACACACACACACAAACACACACACACACACACACACACACACACACACACACACACACACACACACACACACACACACAGTCTCACAGTTGCAATGTCGGGGATTAGAACTCCTACCTTACTAGTACATCGCACTATAGCATTACATGGTTATAGTACGCACCACAGAGCTTATAGGGATCCTTTTTACCTAAACCATTCATCTGGAAGAACACACACAACACTCAGTCACACACAGGTTTACATTTAATAGGAACGTGTATACAACTGCTAGATGAATAATGACTTGTACAGTCATGTTACACAGTTATCACAAGCACCACAGACACTATAGTGCTGAGGGATACCAGAAGTAATTGTCTACAGTGATAGACATTTGCACACCATGTGGTACTGGCCAGTTGGATGTGTACTGGGTGGGACAGGCCTCATGATGAGTAGCTTTTTGTCACTGTCTGTCACTTTCTTCCACACATCTATGTATGTGTAGGTTTGGCCTATTATAGTGTGTTGTCCTTGGATATATGTGTGTATTCCTATCCGATGTATGTGCATAGCATGACTGATGTGCAATGTGGAGTGTGTGCACAAACATCTCCGACTGACAGATATGTATTGTCCACTGTTGTTGCCAGACATGGGCTTCATAAGTGTGGGACCATGGCCAGTATGACCTTTCAGTATTTTGTTGTCAGACATGGGCTTCGTTTCTCTAAGTGTGGGATCATGCCCAGTATGACCTTTTATAGTGGATGTGTGAATCCATTCCAGGTAGATTGTACTCCAGTGCAGGCATTTGTGTTCTACACCTACAGCTAGCAACCTGTTTCTGCAGGATATCTGTAGATCGGTTGATAATATGGGGTCACAATTGACAAAGAATAGTAGGATACTGTAACTAATTGTGTATGTGCTGCTTCTGCTACATGGTTTTGGTGTTAGCAGAGATATTCAGACATATGTACTGTTTTACACTGTGATGTTTTATGTCATCAACTACTGACAGGTATACATATTTGCTGCAGACACTTTCTGATGGGTCTGTGTAAATGGTTCAGCACCTTGGCACTGTGGTGGCTGAGGATCCCATGCTTGTACATCCATCGACATGACAGTATGGCTGTATCCTGCTGTGGCCATACCTCACAGATGTACAGATTCACACAGCTTACCCAGAGGCAGGGCTCATATTTCTGGTCATTACACCTTCATATTGTGGTTTACGAGCAGGTTTGTGGCCACCCATTCCTGTGTTTGCAGGCAGAGATAGTATGTGCACACATCTGAGTTTCAGACTTCACACACTCCATGGCGTCCCTGCTTCTACCCCCTTCTGTTATTCTATCCTCTTCTGAACATTATGCAAACATTATCTGATAAATATCCCTATAGTTATCACTTCATCCCAGCAGTATTTAGGGGTTGGTCCACAGTTCATGCAGTAGGACATGGTGGACATGCTACTGGGATTTATCGACATGGCCTTGCATTTGTATTATGTGCAGTTTGTTATGTTGTTATTTATGATTCCATGAGATAACATACATTGGCAGTACAGATGAGACACAGGCCTTTGACAGAGGACTGTAGGTCATTTGGCAGTGATGCAGTCCATCTGTAGCAGGCCGGTGCATTGTGTCACTCCTACAGTCCCAGGCTGCAAGCCACTATATCCCCCTGAGGTGACAGGGTAGGTGTGTAAGGTGTAAATGTCAAAAGTTTCTGTCCTTATTGATCCATTGGTGTGGATGCTGGCAGGGTGCTGCTTACAGCTAGGGACACACCTGCATGGGACACCTCTTCAGCATGCTGCATTCAGTGGCTATTCCCATACAGAGGTGAGGGTCATATTGTACTCATTCCCAACAGCAGGGATAAGACCTGTGAGGTACCTGTGGCTGGTGGTGAGGTGAGCTGGGTACATGTGTGCTATGCAAGCTACTTGCAGCTGACTCACAGATATACATGGGGCATCTAACTTATGATGGCTTGTGCAGGGACATCAACAGTTTCTCAGTGCTTCATACCTATGTCTTTTGTGGTCTGCCAATGTTTGGCCAGACTACATCAGTATTCCATACTACACAGCCAAGTAATGTGCTGCTAACTTGTATGTACAACTCCAAAGGTGTGTCCATTTGACAGTAACATTGTATACATTCTCTGTCTAGGGTACTTCCACCTGTGTACTGTTTGTATGTCTGGGCCCACATTTATGACATGTCCATCTTTCAGATGGTAACAGATATTACATTTGAACAATTAGTTTGGATTACTGCTGGATTGTGTCTTGCTGGGATGCATTGTGTATGGCACTGCAGTTGTGAAAACTTGGCCCTGTCATCAACAGTACTGGCCACTGGCAAGCAGGACACAACCCTCCATGCATACATGCTGACCACTTTCACACAATATACAACACACAATAACCAAACACAGAGTCCTGCATATTGTACACATGCTACAATCTATCCTGCTTCTTTGGCCAGCTCAGGTAATCTGTGCTCCACTGTTATTATACCTACATGTACATGTTACTATATTTCTACATATGATTGTTGGGGGGGGGGGCAAACCTGACAACTGTAAACATTTGCTATGACTGTACTGGTATTTCAGGTACTCCATTTCATTCTTTATTCTGACCTATCATGCAGACTAGAGGCATACCAGTGTACTACAGTTCTTAGGTTTTATTGACCTACATTTCAGTTTCAGACTTCTTACCCTTCAGAACTAATGTCACACTGCCTGACCTGTTGTTGTCTGTCTGTGTAGGTCTGGAGGGGGCTGTTCTCCATAGCCATCAAGCAGAGACCTTGTCACCGTCTTTCTTTGTGTTTGTCTACACCTGTCCTGCTGGCTGAGACTGCTGTTGGATAGTGAGCCTCACTGACATGCATGTGTGTCTTATGGAAATCCCCGCCTCAATCTCATTACCACAATCGACAGAACATGCTGGAGGGACAGGTTCATAACCCAGAGACTGCTCATGCTATGGAATAGACTTCCCATACATGTCAACCAAAGCATCTCACTGGCCCTCTCCAAGGGAAATCTTGATGAGTGGATGGGAAATAGAAAATTCACCCTGGGGATCACTCCAGTGACTCTACTCGACAGAGGCACTGGAAACTAAGGTCTCATGGCACAATGCCAGGGTAGTCCTATGGGCTAGGCTTGTAAAGGCTCCAGGGCCATTAGCCTATGAACCTATGAACATATGAAACACTAACTTAGTAGCCAAATGGATTATTTTATTAAAAAATGTTTTATTGAATTTACACAGGAATTTTGAGCATATTGCTGGTTGAACAAGTACTTGAGTTGTACAAAGCACAGCATAATCCACAAGCTGTAGATGGCCTTGCTAGTCTTCAATGCCTTTCTTGATTTCCCATGGAAGTAGCAGGGTATTGGAACAGATAATGCAACAGTTATGGCATGCATTAATGTATAAGGAGAAATGCAGAAATCCAGCAGTTGTCCAAACTAGAGTTAAAAATATAGAATAATATCTACAAAGACATTTGCATTTATAGTCAGTTTGCTTTCAAAGTTACTCTAATATGACAATAATGACATGAACCAGAGGGATCTAATTATCTTAGAAAAGGAAACTGGACATCTCATTGTTTATGACCATGGTTTAGAAGAAGGGTTCCCTCAGGAAAAAAAAATACTTGTTATACAAAGGGCAATAAAGTGTCTTCAAAATGTTGCTCAGTAATAACTGTGAAAGTCAACATAGGGAGCAGATGCTTCCTCCAAGAAATGAGGTTAGTGTGATTCATGTACGTGAAATGCTTGCAGTTGTATGCATACACATAGCATGACTCTGCACTCCTTACACTTATAAATAATGACAAAAAGTAGAGGTATAGACTTTTTTAATTCAAAAAGTGAATTTTAATTCACATTCTGTCATTGTGTCAATGTCTCAAGTTAGTAGTACTAACGTATAAAAAATCTCTGATTATTTCTGGATTTGCCCTTTGTGTATTGTCCCTGACTGGTTGGGGGTTATGGTGACTGGGGTATGTACTTCTGCAATGAAAGAGTTGTACTGGCTGTGGTGAATGGTCATATATAGTTTCATTATTGCTGATGTATAGTTTTCTTTGTCTAGTCATAAACATTCAGTATTCCTTAGCTCTGCCTAAAAAAGTAGATTAATTAATATTTTTTAAGGGTACAGAAGGGGAGCTATGAGCATGATTGTCATTTTTTTCTTATCTTTTGGAACTTTGGGTGGCCTGAATTCAGGCCAGTAAAGTTTAGGAATGCAATCTTTCTTTACTGTGAGTAATTATAGTGTCTAGCAATTTATTTTAATTAACTCTATTTTTATTTGTTTTATTCTTGTATGAGTTTTACTGCCAATGTAAAATGCCATATAATGAATAATGTATGTCATGCAGTTAATATATGTTGTGCCTAAGAAGAGTTATTTATCTGTATCTGTAATTATGTCTACATTCTTTATACATGCATTGTTTCAGGTCCAACTAATAGTCAAACTTGAAGGCTAAGAATAACTATTGCTGTTATTTTTAGTTTAATTTTTCATTTTATCAAAACTCTGATTTATTACTGTGGATTCTTACACTGTCATGAAAGTGCTCCTGTTCTTCAAGTTTCTGACATTGTCGGGAGGGGTAGTAACAAGGGAAAAGACCCGATGGTTAGTCTGTTAACTAAGAGGGTATGACTCATAATTGTTGAGGTAATTCCACCTTTGGGTGGTTTCCATTGTTTCTGGCTATGGTTAAATGTTATAGTTGTTTTTGCAGAAATGTGCTTCATGAAGTTTTGCTAAAGGACATTTTATTGTGTCTATAGATGACAACATGTAACGTTTCATCATGGAACTCATAAACAAAGACATTGGTAACCTCCAAACTCTGGACCCCACCCAGTTCGGGTTTGTGAAAGGCAGATCATGCCTTCTGAACCTGATAGACTTCTTTGAGACAGTCACCAAAGCCATAGACGAGGGTAAGATGATTCACACAGCCTATTTTGAACTTTCCAGGGCTTTCATCACCATCCCCCATTCTGGAATTATAGCTAAACTCACTAAACTAGGTATAAATCCCTACATCACAAGATGGGTTGCCAATTGGTTCACTGACAGAAACCACACTGTAAAAGTTGCAGACTCCAAATATGACTTCAAACCAGTGACAAGTGGAGTACCACAGGGTTCATTCCTGGGACCTCTCCTGTTTGGTATCTACCTCTCTGAAGTACAGGTTAACAGAGAAGGCCTCTGGCTAACGAAGTTCACAGATGACTGCAAACTAGGAGCCATAGTCGAGTCCCCAAATGATGTGAACATCCTACAGAAGGGCCTCACTGAGACAGATGCCTAGTGTCAGAGGCATGGCCTCAAGCTCAGTACCAAAAAGTGCATTGTCATCCCCTTTGGTAAAAACTCTGTACCTATGAACTGCCACATAAATGGCAGTCTACTTAATGAAGAATGTGTGATAAGAGATCTTGGGACTCAGGTGGACAGTAGTCTCTCCTTTGATAATCACAGCACCACAGTAGTCTGGAAATCCTTCTGTGTGGCGCACCTCATCACAAAAGGGTTCTCATCCAGGAAAAAAGAGGTAATTTTTCCCCTCTACTCAGCAATCATTAGACCCATTATAGAGTACAATGCCCCTTTTGGAATGTACCTTGCAAGACATCTGCAGCAGCTGGAAAGGCCACAGAAGTACCTCACAAAGAGGATTACTTGCCTCAAACAGATGTCCTACACTGACCATCTCAAAAAACTCCAGCTTTACTCTGTAGCATATCTCCTACTCCGAGGAGATCTCTGCCTAACATATAAAGCTATGTTAAACCCAGAGCTGTTGGACATGCTACACCTAAAGAAATCCCAATCCCTCCAGGCTACACTTTCTAAGGACCTAAACCTTATCACCACAATAAACAGGATATGCTGGAGGGATAGATTCCTATCCCAGAGACTTACTATACTCTGGAACAAGCTACCCTTCTATGTCAAGCAAAGTTCCTCATTAGCACTCTTCAAGAAAAATCTTGATGAGTGGATGGGAAATAGGGAATACACCCCGGGGATCACTTCTGTGGCTCTGCTCGACAGGAGCACAGGAAATTAACTTTCTTGGGCGGCATAAGCCAGGAAACCTTGGTGGCTAGGCTTACTTAGGCCCTTGGGCAAATAGCCTAGTACCTACCTATGAACCTATGAACCTGTATTGCCACACACCAAGTACTTGTGTCAAATAGTGGTGGATTTTTTCCTGTAGCACTAAGCCAGTGAAGGCAAATGTTAGCCATCACTCATAAGGTGAATTTAAAAATAAGATATTTTATTTGCACAGTTTTACAACACAACTGTATTGTGATGATCTGTCACTAATGAATGCAAGTTGTATGTTCCTCCTATATTGTGCAAATCAAAGGAATCTGTGACTTGAATCATGTGGCTAGTGGCAGAGACTTATTTGAAGAGTGCAGTCATTATGGGGGTGGGTAGTGCTGCTTCCTACCCACCTCATGAACTTCAAAGATGAGAGTTTAATGGTTATCAGTACCTTTGTACAACAGATGGATACAGATTTTCTCTTCATGTTATATATCAGAGACAAAACGGTAACTCTTTATGCATAATTATCTTTGTTTACTGAGTATAAGGCACAGATGATATTTCACAGGCACTGCTGTGGTGGTGGGGGTCACTAAATAGTACAAATATCTCCGTTGGTTTTATTGCAGTTGCACACTGAGTGAGGCTCCTGCAAGAGCATTAAGCATGTTTGGGAAAAGATCACTGGATCAACAAGAGGCTGGAAGCAGCACCATGATGTCTTCTAAGAAGTCCAATGCATGCTGCATTATAGTAAGTCGTGGGAGCAAAGTTATCCAAACATCAGCAAAGTCTTCAGCTCCAGAAATCGAACTTAGTGATGGCAAAGTTCGTGCAGCCACATCTTGCAGTTAGTGAAAGTAAAAGCAGCTGAGGTGACGGCAGTTTATCATAGTGTAATGCACAATCACTAGTATGTATCCATGGACTGCGGAGGGAAGCTGGCACAAGCACTTTATCCCAATGTTACTGTGACTGCAAAATGTAGCTGTGGGAAGACAAAAGCAGAGAGCATAGTAATAAATTTACTTTCACCTCATCTAGAGAAGGATCAGGTGCATCAAATAAAGGGAACAGAAAAATGATTCTCCTGGTTATGCAATACTTCAGTCAAACCCATGGTATACAACAGAAGTTTCTTGATTTCTATGAAGACCATAATGAAAGCGCTAAAGCCTTATTTACAAAAATAAAGGATGTCCTCATGCAGAAAGGGCTGCTAATACAAAGCATGTCCAACTATGCTTCAAACAGTGCTTCAGTTAATTATGGGAAGCATAGATCTGTTTTTCAACATCTGAAATCTGATGTACCTCATATCATTCCAGCAAGCTGCTTGTGCCATGTACTACATAACTGTCCAAAGCATGCCAGCAAGGCCCTTGCAAGATTTTGATGTTGAAATGCTACTTTTGAAAGTCCACAGTGAGTTTTCAATGCCTGAAAAAAAACTTGCACACTTAAAGGACATCTCTGCTTTCTTAGACCAAGATTTCAAGGAGATTATGCAGCATGTTGTCACAAGGTGTCTGTCTTTGTTTCCTGCAAAGCGGGTCTGCTATTAAAACTTATCTCATTAGTCAAGGGCATGATAACCATCACCCTCTCATCTGGAAGTTTGCAGAGGTCAATCAGGATGACATCACAGAAAACATCTCAGGCACTGAGTGCTACTTATACTTCATTCACTACATCCTGTAGGTTATTTACAAGTCAATTACAAAGCATAAAAGCAATACACTCTCTGCCCTAGAGCTGTATGCAGTGATGGTGTGTGTCCAAGATGAGCTGCAGTGAAAGTTGGATCACCATTTTCTTTTTTAGATATAAAGCTTTCTTCTGCCATTAATCATTTACCCCCAGCTGTGGGACAGCAGGTCGGCAGGAAGTTCAGTACCTTTTACACAAAAGCACTTTCTTACCTGCAGAACTGGTTTGATTTTAATAATAGTCCTTTTAAAGCTATGCAGGTCATTGGCCTCTAAAAGCTTGTAACCTGGTCAGAACTGTGCATAGCTGTGGATGCTTTCAAATTAGATCTGGACATTGTTGAGCTGTACATGGACTACTGCAATTTAACAGCTGCATTGTCAGCCATGTTACTGATGACAGAGGCATCTGTAAATGATCGCTAGATGACCTCTTTCAGTAAAGCTCCAGAATGCAAAACTCTTAACAGACTGGTACAGTTTGTCCTTTCAGTTTCCTCCAGCAATAGCTTTGTAGAAAGAATTTTCTCACTTATGGGGGAATGCATGGACTGCTAACAGAAACAGAATCCTTGTGTCTCTTGTCAAGGCTGAGCTGCAGGTCAAATTAAATTTTAACATGTGTTATTCACAGATTTATGCATTTGTGAAAGGTAACCAGCCATTACTAGAGGTTGCCAGATCAAATGAAAAATATAGCTTCAAACATAGGCAGTCATCATCCTAAGATATCTGAAAATATCAATACTATATACAAAACTGTATCATAGGACCTTGGTTGTTATTTTCCATATTCTATAAAATTTGTACATTACATGTTACCTTGATTTTAAAATGTTTTTCTTGCTCAGTTAATTGACAGATTCATAAGTGCATAGATATTCCAAGGCCACTTTGTTTATTGAGCATTCTCCTCTTGCCAGCACCCTCACTAAGGCAACACCTCCTTTCGCCAGGTGGGCTACTGTGGTCTATACTGGACTAAATTTGTGGATATCCATCCCGTCATATAGCTTATGATTAAAGGAAGATAGTGAGTTGCACTACTTAACATGCAGGGGAAGATTATTCCAGAGGTTTGGGAGGCACTTGGTTACAAACCAGACCATTTACCATGTTCTATTCATCTGTTGGTGAAGATGTAGGTCCTAGATTCTAGTGCTGATGTACATATTGAATTTGTGGAGTAACAGGAGGTCTGGGACAACTGGATTTCAATGGAAGTGTAAGCAACACTGATGCATAAAAATATAGCCTGCCATTCGACTAATATGACACACATGGGTTGCCTTCAGCTGATTGATGTGACTGTACTCATTTCATACTTGCAAAATCCTTATCTGCTCATTCTTACCATAGGTGCTGTAGGATCGATTATGTGGGTGCAAAATGCCATAAAGCTAGCCAAACAGATCTCTGCATTCCATCAGCTTTGCAGAGGTTTTAACTAAACCTCAGCCTATCATAGCACCTTCAATTCCTCTTCCTTTGTGGAAGTGCTACAGTTTGAATTTAATGTAGGAAAGTAGGTTGTCCAAAGGAGCCACTTAGCGTGCCAAAAGATGTGGGATCCAGACAATGAGAAAAAAATGTCATCCTACAAATAAACTGTGTTAATATTAAATTAATTTAATATGTCTGTCTATCTGTACCAGGGCCAGTGCATCAGTGTTACTGCATAAGTGAGGACTTGAGTACGTGTACCCTTAGTGTTTCTCATTCTAAAAAAGACACAGTATTCCACTACTTATCTTATTTATCTAATAGGTAATTTAAAGATTAGCTGATCATAATGGTATATATAACGTATAGGAGAATACCCAGCTAACTGCCCTAAAGGGCCATTTTAAGTCTACACAATAACATGAGGTTAGAATCAAACTCTAAACTCTGTGTTTAGGAGGTGAAAGCCTTAACCATTATGCCAGGCTCACCCACCTAATGAAGTTGTTTTAAACTACAATGACATTTATGGAAAAACTGGTTACTTCATTCTGTAGTAGTAGTAGTAGTATAACTGACATAATAGTAGTAGTATAATGATACAATATCATTAAAGAAAAGTCCTTTTCCACAGAAAGTTACTTACATCTGTAAAATTGCGTTCTGTCACGCACAAACAGTATGAGCACTATTTTTTTGCTAAGAATGACATCACGAAGAGGTGAGAACAAAAATCAACTCTCCACCAAAAAATTATATATACATATATATATATATATATATATATATATATATATATATATATATATATATATATATATACACATGTTTTATGCACTGCTCACTGTCTGCTGATCTGTAAAATGACAGCTCACCTATCTTATGTTTTACTCTGGAGTCATCTGTGGACAAGTGCAATGCAACCTTCAGAAAATAATTTGAGATGGAAGCCAACATAGGAATGTAGATCAGAGAATTTACCGGTAGGGATGACTGTAAGTAGGGTTACATAAAATAAGTAATAGGGACTCTAATTTATTGGAAGAAATTAGTAAAAGAACCAAGGTACTCCCAATGTAAATAATTAGGAAGGGAAATGTCAGCACATATGAGGCCAAGCAGAAGGTTGGAATGTGTGTTAAGGCAATGTTCCTTACCAGAGAGTGATAACAGAATATAGACAGAAATAAAAGGGATAGGAGTGTGTTACATAAGAGATCAGATGTAGTTGAGTTTATTGTTGAGTCTGGAACAGAAGCTGTAGTGAAAAAACAGATTACTCACAAGACAAGTAAAATAATGAACAGCAACTATAAGGATCAATCAGAAGAGGTTAGAGAATACTCAGAAATGAGAAAGGAAAGTCAATATACAGAGATGTAATTAATGGATAACTGTATAGCTCCCAAATATGCAACATCTAGAAGATTTAGGATTTTCACATGTAAGTGTCTGCATGGCATTCTCCACTCAAAGTAATCAACTTCAGTCTGCCTCCCAAACCTCAGAAGTACTCAGAGAATTTTCCACAAGTAGACATTTGCTGGAGATGTGATGGGAAAGTGGGGGGCACCTAAGTGTGATGTGAACATGCTTTTTTGGGAATGTAACGGCTGACAGATTTTTCAAATTCCCAAAAGAGTACTTTGTCAGAAATGTTGGGGAGGGGTTATTATGACTATAGAAATTACTCTTATATAGAAACTGAATTGCTTAGCTGTAACAAGGTCTTGCTAAGAGCACTGTCATTGGCTGCTAAAATAAGCAATTACTGGGCAATGGAAATCAGAAACAAAACCAGCTGTAACTGAGTTTTAATGTCATAAAGGAGATGAAATGGCTAGAGATGGGATCTTTAGAAAAAGGAAGGAGTAAACTACATAGAATCAAACAGAATATTTTGGCTCAATAGTTACAAAATAATGTTCATAAGGATTGATATTTCAGGGAGGGCAGGACTTAACTAATCTATGTAATGTTAGATTGGATACTTGTTAAGAGAAAAACATATTTGTTTAAAATATACAAAGGAAATGTATTTTTTTTATTATTGAAGATATACTAATATCACTATGCAATATATGATGTTAATAAAACATTTTAAGAAAGTGTAATCTGACCTCTTACTCAGAGGAATCTCTGTTCAAAATGAGTTTTGTTTGTTATACAATGCTGATTCGCTAGACATTAACAGCAGGATATAATCTGACAGTTAGCCTGGTGACTTATCATATGCCACATCCATTATTTGTTTTCTGGCAGAATCCCTGCCATTAACAACCCACCACCATTGGTACATGTTGGTTTAAAATTTGTTGTGCATATTTCCATAAATGTTCATACAGTCCTTCCTACTGCACTGTTGAACATGTTTGGACTGCTGGTACGTAACAGCATTTTGACAGCAGCCCATATTTAGTCTTAATAATTGGACAACTTTTTTATGCATATTTACATAACTTATGTACTTAATTAAGGTGGTACCAAACATATGGCAGCAGTCACCCACGAGTGGTAATAATCAGCAGTGATGTGTGATAATAACTGGTTAATTGTGAAGCATATGATACAAATGCTCTTTTTGCTGAGATGTCATTATTGGATAAAAAAATATGTAAATTATGTTTTTTATGTCTTTTACATTCACTTATGCTTTGAAAATTTACAAAACTAAGTATAAAGATGGAGAGCTACACATCTTACATAACATATCTCACAGCAGGCAATGCATTCTGTGTGTCTCTGTTCTATCCCACTTTAAAAAATGTTGTCTGTTTAGATGCTTTCCTTGATTTAATGTACATTTGCTGATGTATACAATAACTGCATGTGGATTGCGGATGTCAAGAGTGTTGATTCTGGGTGTGGTTTGATAAATGTGGTGGGGTTACCACTAGGAAGGTGCGTGGTCAGATCACATGCTTGCTGGTCAGGAAATGGCACAATAGAAAGGTGACAACCTTAATCTGTTAGAAGTTTAAGATAAAACTCTGCTAGATTGAAAACACAGATTCAGGAAGCTAATAAGACCATCAATCCATTTCAGAAATGAGCAAAAGTAAATCTTTTGTTACCCATTGACTTTACCCTTTAAATAAACTAGAAGAATTAAAAATAATTCAACCTGATTCATGTGACGATGACTGGTCACTGATTCCTTCATGTCCCCCTCCCTCTTATGACCATTCTACTTCTTATGAAGAAGATAGCCCTCCCTCTCCAGGTAAATAGGTCAGAGAATGATTTGAGAATAGCCCCTCTACTATTTCCCCTGATAACTTCCCAAGTAACTTCAAGTACTTCTGCCCATCCTATAGGATCAGTTTACAACACCAGGTTCCAACAGCAGTTACAGCAGCACGTAATTATACATTCTCAGCAAATGTTAATGAGAATGATGAATAAGGACAGACAATTGTGTTCAAACACAAGGACTCATTTGGGACAAAACATATCCACAAGTTGAAATAATTTGTTAATAGAAGTGTCCTTTGTAAGACAAGTACTTTAGAGAGATTTAAAAAGTTAATTGCACAGTTTCCAATAATCATTGATGGAGAAGAATAGAGGTGGAAACCACCGCCCAAAAAAAGGCCGGAGGATGTATCAACTTCTGATTCATCATCTGATGATGACTCCTCCACCACCAACACCCTATCTAATACTCAGATTAATTGTTAGAGGGAGATATCTAACCCTGCAGCAGCCCAGGATGGAAATGACAAACCTACCAAAAGAGTAGTACACCCATAGACGGCAGTAGATTTTCAAACAATGTAGATTTTCTCCTCCCATTCAAGCACATTTAGATAAATATGCTAAAATCTTAGAATGACATGTACAGTTACAAAACCCTAGTACTGAAAATTTGTGGGAAGTTTTAAAACCTTCCACTCTTCTAGAAATTTTTAGAGAAATATGGGAAAAACAGCTATAGGAGATGATATTCCAAAATCCCTTTTTGTAAGTCAGGTAATACAATAAGTATGTAAGGTTTTAGAACTATACATTTAATATTGTTGCTTGCACAGGCCCCAGACTTCAAGAATTGGTGAATAAATGAATCAGACTTTAATTAGAAATGCTAAGTTGTGTGAAGAAACTGGTCTTAAATGGCTGGAAGCATTGTTTCCTGTATTATCTACTGTACTTAGTATATTTAGCAATCCTAGAAAGAATTCCTGAAACTAAATTCTCATGGGGAGACCTATGAGAATGCCAGCAGCAACTTTGCCCAGAAAAATGTCGAGTTACAGAATATTGATGACAATATTTTTTTTTTTGTTGTTGCATTTGTCTTTTTTCTGTTCCACAGCACATTTACTCACAAATTTTAGAAGCTCAACAGCAGCTTTTTTCACCTATTATTCTCCAGAGGACATCCCCTCCAGCTAAGATAAAAATAACCCTTCCTGGTTCTACTCACAACAGCTATAGCCATTCAATGTGAAGGATCCACACACTTGGATTCATATGTCACATGTCAATCAAGACCTCCCTAGTGATGGATATCAATGAGATGCCAATCATGTCATTTCATTCATTGATGATGAGTTCATTGCATCCCATACCAGAAGAAAAAAAGCAGAGAAACCAATGTATCTGGAGATGAGGCCTAATTATTCAACTTCATTATAGTTGGAAATAAGACTTAGCTATTCCTCAACAACATCAACACCACTGGAAGGGAGTTTTAGGGATCCAGCAATGCCATCTACAATGGACAATAAGTAGAAATCAGCCCAGGATTTAGGCAGTGAGTCAGCTGAAGAGGCATTCCTTGCAGGACTTCAACCAGCTCAAGATTCAAGACGGAGTTTGTTTGGAATTCAATGCTATTGGGAATACAGAATGAAAGTATATATCATCCTTGTCTTCAAATCTTTGAGAATCCTGTCCAGCTCCAGCTTGCTCAATATTTGTACTGGTTTGTTATTGGAACTACATTTCTGGTATTCATTATCATTTTTTGCATTTCTTCTTTCATTGGAAGCCTTCAGAACTCTAAGTACCTAACAATGTTTTATCAGAAGTAAGTATTTCATGAAAACCAGAGATAAACATTTGGTTAAAATTGAGTAGGGAATACTAAGCTAAATATTTTCTCTGCTGCATTGTATAATTATGCCAAGACAATGAATCTCAGTAACTGTTCAGTGTGTACACATATACCAGATAAACACAATGGAAGTATTCCTTTGCTTCGGGTACCAGGATTCGAGGCAGACATTGGATCAGAAGTTTGGACAATCTTTTTAAAAAGGTAGATAATGTTTGATATAACACTACCTCACTTAGACTGATTCAACTTCAGCTATCAATGGCTGTGAAGGGACATACTTGTTACATTAAAAATAGGACAATTTATGTTGAATGGAACAACTGCAATTTTACCTTGAAAATGTATGATGGGGTGGAGGGCTAAGTACGGCAGCATTACATCAGTTTTATTATATATCTAGAGATCAACCTTAGCCTTAGTTACCAATAAACTGGTCAGTTTATTGCTATATAAACTGTGTTATTCCAGGTGTTCAATATGCAGGGACTTTACCTAGTGGAAAAATTTGCAATACTCACTAAACAAGGGAGGCAAAGGATATTAAAAATCCACTCCAGTCAGGAAGGTAGATACTTCTTGGGTTTGCTATCATAATACAGAAAAGACTGCATTTACAGGACTGTTACACATGGATCTGGGTGATGGTGTAATTTCAGTTGCATGGATTCCACCTGCTTTTGTGGTAAAAAATTTAATTTGAGAATTGAGAAAGCTGTCTAACCTATTACCAATATTAAGCAATGTCAGTTTTGAGCCAATAAATGTGATTACAATTGAAATGACTGATGTGTAGTGTGGTGCTGTAGAACAGGACAGCACTTGATTTCACACTTGCTTCTAAGGGTAGTACACGCGCACTCATCAAAACAGAGTACTGCTCATTCATTCCTTTTTACAAACATGCCATTTGCAATCACCAAGAAATTATACAAAAAATTGCAGAGCTATCTCATGCAAAAGTGGCTGACAGCTCTCGATGGGAATGATTCACTAACTTGTTTCCTTAGTGGGGAGGAAGAATTTTGAATTTTTTATGCTTATTGCAATTATCATTTATGTGCAAAATTTTGATTGTAAAGCTTCTTGAATCTAGAAAAAAGTAGTAAATTACAAAATGTGCATATTAAAATAGAGCAAAAACATTGCCAATGACAGAAGTTGAAAATTATAATGAAAGAGAGGACAGCAAACAAAGTGTGTTAAAAGATTCTAGGCTCATGTACAATAACATCTTTGGAAAATAGTTTGAAACTTAAATGTGTTCAAACTGTATTTTTATCCAGACTAAGTACATCCATTTGTTTATTGTTCAAAAATAATCTTTACTAAGCTTCTGTTTAAACAGCATGTGATGAATGCCTGATTGCATATGAAAAAGTGTCCACCCATTTGAAAATATATTATTCTCCAGTCATCAGGAAATACCTGTCTTAAATGATGCATCACAGTATCAAATGTGGGGTTTTAAAGGAAGAAATGTAAGATGGAAAAAATGTTGACTGTGTACAATATATTCGCTTTATGGAATCCATCTTGTGTTATGATGGATACAGACAGCATAGGCCTGCCTTTAGTTTTCTTCTGTCGCTAATGTAAATACTGCCAATGTGAATGCTGCCAGGGTAGAAAGTTCCAATGTGGAAGACTGGAACTTGTGCCTATTAATGAAGGCACAGATAAGGGGTCTGCAGATTCTTAGAAAGTAAAATAATTCAAAGGTGTTTAGTTTTAATTGGTTAGTCAGTATGGCTTTAATTGGTCAGTGGGTATAGTTTAATATATACAAAATATTATTCCTAGAAGTTTTTACAGTATAAAAGAATGAAGTTTGTTTCTACTCTGCTGAACTGTGTTGTATTAAGTTATTTTTGTGTATAACAGGCTCCGGTTAAGAGGAAGAAAACTAAGAATAACAGTCTCCTGGTGCTCTCTGACACCAGAATTGTCATACATAAAACGGATTAGGCTTGGAAAATCTGGCAACAAAATCAAACTCCACAAAACCATCAAAACTTATCTCTACAGTCAACAGAAAATTCAAAATAGATAAAATTCACTATTGCTTCATTTCACAAAGCATGTTTTCATAAAAACTCAAAAGAATTTTGGGGCCCATTCAAAAAAAATTAACACCGGGTAGATGCCAATATCCTCACCCATGCTCTGATATGCAGCCAGATAGTACTGCCACGCTATACATCTCCCACCTCATAAATAACATGCATTTATTATTCAATAAAATAACAATAAAAAGCCTCTAAGTATTCCTTAATCCATCAGCAATTCCAGTGCCTTCTTCAACTCTATCCCCACATTTACCATAAAGAAGTACCTCCTCAAACTTAAACCTACTGCCTTAGTTACTGACAACTTACCAGGCAACTATCTCAAAATGGACGTTGAAGCCATGGCCTATCCTGTCTCTATTCTCATAAATATAGCTGTCCAAGAATCTTATGCCCCAATTCCTTTGGAAGAAATCTTATATCATGTCACTTCACAAAAGAGGCAACATCACTGATCCAGCCAACTGCAAGCCCATAGTCATAATCCCCCTTGTCTAAAATCCTGGAGAAATGCATCCATATTCCACTACTTTAACATATTATTGACAAAAATCTATTCTCTCTTACCCAGCTTGGTTTTAGGACAAACTACAGCACTGATACTGTATTATGCAACTTCATAAACACCATCCAGCAAAAATGCAATACAAGCATTATTGTATCCACACTATCCTTAGACTTATCAAAAACCTTTGATACAGTCTCCCATAACAAGTTATTGTTTCAGCTAGCATCCTTAGATCTATCCCATCACATCATCTCCTGGTTCAGAAATTACCTGTCTGAGCGCTTACAAGCCATTAAATGCCAATCAATCTAGTCTACCTTGCTACAAGAATCTGTTGGTTTACCCCAAGGATAAATACCTGGGCCTTGCTCAATGTATCTATAAAAACTTGCACAATGCTTTTAAACATGCCATCCCAATCCAATTTGCTGATGATTCTATCCTTATATGCTCAGCCCATAATCCTACTCAGCCTCAAAAACCCATTCAGGATTTTTTTCTTCCACTGATACTTGACCAGCCAATCCAACCTCATTCTGAATCCATTGAAGACAAAATTACTTTTCACCCTTAAGTAAAACACTGATTGAAAAACAAACTTCAAAGTTTACTCCTCCAACAATACAATAACTAATCTCCAAAACTAAACGTTTAGGTGTCACTATTGATGATAATTTCAATTTTGACATATATTTAACAAGTTACTACAAAAAATAAAATTAAATAAATACCAAAAGGAAGGTTTCTTATACAGAGGTAAACACTGTCTCAGCAAATGTAATGGGACAACTCTCACCTGCTATCTTCTTCCCACACTCCTATATGTCTCATAAATATTTACAAACCTCCAGACCACACAGATGAGCAGCTATAAAGTAGTACTACAATGAAATAACAAAATTCACATCCAATAAAGCTTGCTTTTCTCATTATTGCATTTCCCTAAGCACCTTATCTGATTAAAGCTACCCCGCTTCCTTATTCTCTCTCTGTTAGCTACAAGTAACACACAGTGTAGTGCATCACCATAAAAGGTGCCCTGTCCTAGGCTGTTTGTTACACAGGTGCACCCCCCAACTGGCAGATCTATTCCAGTGATAAGCATCTCATCACAGTTCAAAAGTCCAACAACAAAGATAGAAATACCCTGAATTCTAGCCTTATCTCCAAAGCCTGGATCTCCATCCTACTCCCTATTAGACTCGTTGAAAATCCACACATCTTCAGAAATAAACTAAAACAACTCCTGCATAACTCTTGGTAATGCCACTGTTATACTCTAGGATAAGACTACAAGTAGCGCTACCACAATAACAAGTGCTGCAATTAAACTTCTTTAGAAATGCTTCAGTACTGAAACTGTAGCATTATTTAAAAACTCATTCAATTTATTATTCCTTATATGTTTTATGTATATTCAGGAGCCTTTTTGTATTACCATGTTTTACTTCTTCTTCTTCTTTTTCTTTTGGCTGCTCCCATTAGGGGTCACCACAGCAGATCAGCTGTTTCCATTTCTTCCTGTCCTATGCATCTTGCTTTGTCACACCAACCACCTGCATATCCTCTCTCACCACATACACCTTATCGTAGGCCTTCCTCTTTTCCTCATGCCCAGCAGCTCTATCCTTAGCATCCTTCTCACAATATACCCAGCATCCCTTCTCAGCACATGTCCAAACCAACACAATCTCATCTCTCTGGCTTTGTCTCCAAATGGTCCAACCTGAGCTGACTCTCTAATGTACTCATTTCTAACCCTGTCAATCCTATTCATACCCAGTGGAAAACATAACATCTTTAACTCTGCCATCTCCAACTCTGAGTCCTATCTTGTCCCCAGTGCCACTATCCCAGCCCATATAATATAGCTGGTCTTACTACCATCTTGTAAACCTTACATTTCACTCTTACTGGTATCCATCTTTCACAAATCACTCCTGACACTCTTCTCCACCCACTCCACCCTGCCTGCACTCTCTGCTTCACCTCTCTTCCACACACACCATTACTCTGAGCTGTTGATCCCAAGTATTTAAACTCATCCACCTTCACCAACTCTATTCCCTGCATCCTCACCATTCCTCTATCCTCCCCCTCATTCACACACATATATTCTGTCTTAGTCCTGCTGATCTTCATTCCTCTCCTTTCTAGAGCATATCTTCACCGCTCCAGGGTCTCCTCAACCTGTTCTCTACTCTCAATACAAATCACAATGTCATCTATAAACATCATAGTCCATGGCAACTCCTGTCTGATCTCGTCTGACAACATGTCCATCACAATTGCAAATAAGAAAGACCAGAAAGCTAATCCTTGAATTAATTCCACCTCCAACTTGAACGCATCTGTCACTCCTACTGCAGACCTCAACACTGTCACACAGCCCTCATACATATCCTGTACCACTCTTACATACTTCTCTGCCACTCCCAACTTCCTCATACAATACCACAACTCCTCTCTAGGCACCCTGTCATATGCTTTCTCTAAGTCCACGAAGACACAATGCAACTCCTTCTGACCTTCTCTATACTTCTCCATCAAAACCCTCAGAGCAAACATCACATCTGTAGTGCTATTTCCTGGCATGAAACCATACTGCTGTTCACTAATCATCACCTCTCTTTTTAACCTAGCTTCCACTACTCTTTCCCATAACTTTATGCTATGGCTGATCAATTTTATCTCTCTGTAGTTACTACAGCTCTGCACACCACCCTTATCCTTAAAAATAGGTATCAATACACTTCTTCTCCACTCAGGCATCTTCTCACTTTACAAGATTCTTTTAAACAATCTGGTTAAAAACCCCACTGCCATCTGTCCTAAACACCTCCATGCTTCCACAGGTATACAGTTATGTATAAATCTACAATGCCTTATGTATTACTATAATGCACATATAATGTTGTAGTAATTGCACAGAATGTGAAATATGATAGTATAATGTATTATTACTTAATGAATATGGAGCTTTTCTCCTTAGGCCTCCACTAGAAAAAGGCTTTGCATCCAGCTGGTCTTTCTCAGTAAATAAAACAAAATGAATAGATAAAACAAGATTATGTACAGCAACCACATCTCATCTTTTTCTCTTCAGTCTTTTTTTTTTCTCTTACAATGCATGCTGGTAACCAGTGGACACTAACTGTCACTGTCTTACTTTATTCACAATGTCTCATTCTTGTTTTGGTAAAAAAAGTAGGTCCTTACTCTACTTCCTTCTGTTACATCTCATAAATGATTCATTCCAGTGGGATTATTGCTTCCAAACTGAATAACCTTATTTTGTATGAAATTAGCTGAAATTCAACTCTTATTTCTCTACCTATTATGAGCTTTTGATGGCCCTTCTTAGACAGGCTCCACTATTCTCATAGAATACTTAGATCTATTCAGCATCTGGAAAGAGAACTATCCAATTCTCTTTACCTGCCACGGCGTCCGACACATACACATTAAGTAACACCAGCCTTTAAAATGAAATTGGCCACTTCCCTCTAGTTCACTGTCTTTTTGCTTACTGTTACTTTCTGGCTTCTTTTTGCTAACCAATTTTCCACACACTTTACCATCTTAGTTGGGCCCCGTACACTAGTCCTTTAACTTTGATGGTATCTAGCCCTGTATTCCTAATTCTAATACAATTACTCACTCATTCTTTTAGTTATCCTATTTTATTTTTTTTTTGGCTGTCTGCTGGTCTGGCTGGATACATGTCACAGAGAGATCCGAGGGACTCCAAACAATACTAACTACATTACAAATTATTACAAACAAATAATGTTAAGTAAAGTAAAAAACAAATCATAACATCACACAGACACAGAGATAGAGAGAGGAGAATTGAGATCGATGATTAATACCATATTAGCAATTTTATTTTTTAGTAGAGATGTACCTGGGGTAGATTAGTGTGTAAAAAGAAGAGAAATAAGACAAGATACTATAGGGAAGAAGGAAGGAGAGATATAGTATGAGAAAAAGGTTTTAGCCTGGTGTACTGCAGGAACAAAGCCAATGATTTAGGTAGTACAGTTTAATTTTCTGTTTGAATTGAGGCAGGGATGTAGTCAAAGTTATGTCACAAGGTAAGAGATTCCAGCATTTATCTATAGTGTCCCTAGAACTCATTTAATATCTGCTTCAAGGATGATGGTGAGCCAGGGTCTATTGTAGCACTCAGTGGGTGTAAGGAACAGAAAGACATTTTGAATAGAATAGAATTTTAGCCCATACAGTATGCAAACATGCTTACTCAAGCACAGTATGTACACCTATGGGCAAAATGGAAAACCACCAATACACCTATATAATGTTTTTGGGATGTGGGAGGAAACCACAAACCACAATGAAGTAGAGATGTTTAATCTACACACAGGAGATAACCACAGTAAAGAAATGAACTGCATAATCTAGCTCTGTTAGCAGCAATACTAACAAATGCATCACTGTGCTAGATCTGAAAATATATCCATAGAGTCCTACCTTTCCATCTTGACAGGAAGTTTGTTTAACTTGATTGCCTATAAAATCATTCTGGATCCAGTCTTACAGACCTTTCTCAAGTATTGAATCAATTAAATTACTCCTCAGGATAATTAAGTATTTTCTGTACCACTAAATGGAGCTTCCTGCCGTATATCATCTCAAGTCTCTCCTACCCACAGCTTATACAATTACACATCTGTCGCATTTCTCCAATCTTAAAAAATGTCTTCTATGTCTGATTACTGAAATATAGACTAACCCCGGGATTCATGAAGCTTGCGCCAGGCGTAGGCGTAGCATAGGTGGTATAATGCTAAATATGGCCGCCGAGTGATTCAGGTACAATCCAATTCCACGTGCACTACCGGCGTACACCAGAACTGCACAGCCCTCAGCTTAGGTATGCTAATCAGCCCATGTGCAGTGCCGCACCATGCAAATGAAGGTACATAGCGAATCATGAAGTGGTGCAGGCGTAGCGTAAGCCCACGGAAATGTAAACCAAAAAACACGGTTTACATTTTCCCAAACCGAACATCGGAGCTATGGAAGCAGACCAGACTCATGTATTACAAAGTTAACATATGCCAATGGCTAAATACACAGCCAATGGCATAAGAAAAGATGCACAACACCTAAAAAACAACATTTAATGTCATGCCCATAGTAATGCACAGTACAACCGCAGGGCATGTGTGTGCAAACAGGAACACAAAGAAAATATATACAAATGTCATAAAATCACAATGTAATACAAATCAGGTTTTCACCATAATATGCAATGGTAGGCATGGTACACCACAACCAAGGTGCAAGGGTTTCTAAGGGCATGTGACAGTGTTCGGTGCGGTAACTATGAATTAGTAGTCAATGCCATGCAAATGAGGCAGGTAATACTGAATCGCAAACATCCCGCCGGATGAAGGATGTACCATATGGCGCAGTGCTATAACACCGAGGAGTGGCTCAGAGGAGATACATGACATCAGCAGAGGGGTGTGCCACCATAGCAGTAAGCACATTGGAGCAATGCAAATCTGGCCTGGCCGATGCTAAGCAAAGCTGCAGGACAAGTGTTGGGAGGAAGGTATAGAATTGTTTAGCTGAGAGCACATATGGTGCCCGAAAGCGCATGTGTACGGGGATGAAAACGTGCCCAAAACCCGGTAAGCGGATGTTTGCGCCACGAACAATAGCACAAACAGGAAGGACAGGGGAAGAAAAGAAGGAAATGCCAAAGTAGGGTAATTGGAGTACTACTGAGCAATTAACACCAATCAACTCACGGCCAATCGACGGCAGCTGACAAATCTGCTTGCAGAAACCTGCAAAACAGGATAGGGGAGGTATTGGATTGCAAAGAACGGAGGGGAGGCATTGGATTGCAAAGATAGGAGATCTGTCATAGCAGAGCAAAGCAAACCGACAGTAGACCGGCAATAGAACACATTACGCAAGGTAAGCCAGGTCAAGGAAAGTACAAATGAAAGCAGGCTGCTGGATGCATGCCAGAAAATGGTAGGTGGAACGTGCAGAAATGTAAAGGGAAGGCCAAGAGGTAATCCACGGCAGCCAAATGTAATTCAACACCAAAGGCACCACAATAGTAGTTCTGGTAGTAAAACACATAAGGTACCCTGTAGCTACGATCGTACATACACACCCTATGACATCATCGGTGTTCACAGCACAATAGTATAAGCGTGAAAGCACCCTACACACACCTGTGTATTCCCAAACACTGCACCATAGGTGTAAACACATGGGGAACTTTTAAAATGTACATGTTGGGAGCTGCCATAGCTGTGATTCATCAGCATGTGTTAGAGACTGATGTTGTTGTGGAGGATGATGCCGACAACCACCGCAGGCCCCGGAGGAGGAGAAGAGTGTTCAGACCAAGGGTAACCTACCAGGGGCTACATGATCTGGAGATAGTAGAGCATTACAGGGTGGACAGGGACATCTTACAGCAAATAGTGGAGCTGTGCCGGCCACGCCTGAGAACCAGAAACAACAGAGGGGAACCCATCCCAGTGGACACGAAGATATGTGTAAGCTTGCGAATACTAGCCACAGGTACTTTTCAAAGGCCAACTGGAGATATAATGGGGATCTCACAGGCATCAGCATCCAGGGTACTACAACAGTTCCTGGATGCCATGTTACCACATGCCAATGAGCATATATACTTCCCCCGAACTCAGGAGGAGTTGGCCAGCAATATGCGTCACTTCCACTGTGTGGCACACTACCCAGAGGTACTGGGTGCGATAGACTGCATGCACATACATATCATATCACCACCCAGTGAGCATGGTAGGCCCTACATAAACCGCAAGGGATTCCACTCCATCAACTGCCAGGTCATGTGCAATGCCCAGGGCATTATCATGGATGTGTGTGCTGGCAGCCCTTGAAGCTACCATGACTCCCTATCTGGCATGCCTCACAGCTGTATCAGGTATTTGTCAGGGGGGACATCCCACATGGCCACCTTGTGGGGGATGCTGGCTATGCACTGGAGCCATGGATGATGACTCCCATCAGAAATGCACACACACCCATGCAAGAACGCCATAATGAGGCACACACACAAACCAGAATCATTGTAGAGCGTGTGTTCGGGATGCTGAAATCACAGTTCCGGTGCTTGGACACATCTGGTGGAGCCTTGCAGTACTCTCCAGGCATGTGTGCCCACATCTTCATAGTATGTGCCATGCTACATAATATGATCCTGCGGAAACAGCTGCAGCAGGGACAAAATGGTGAAGGCCCTCATAGCCCACTGCAATTGCCAAGGCCATCACAGGCACAGAGGGATTCAGACCATGGACACACTGTGCCAGCCCCAGTAGGCAGATGGAGGCATGCCCAATATGCCTATGCCTTGGCAAAGAGGGAACGTATAGCACATACTCTGACAGTGTAGGCCCCTATGGACTGACACACCTTTCCACCTGCACACACAGTAAAATGGATGGCACACGAACACGACCACCTGTAAATTGTAATGTATAGGTGGCCCACTGTGTGAATCCTACATAGGCAGCCCTCAAACATTGTGCACACAACAGCTATTGGAACACGAAATGTCAACACCTGAACAGTACATGCGCCTATCAGCATATGTTGGTGCTGTGTATAGGTTCTCAGGTACATCGGTAGGTACACGCCCAATTGTCAGAGGCCATACACCAAACGGGGCAAACAGTGTCCACTGTCACCACAACATCGAGTAACCAACTGTCGCTTAGTGGAGCAGAGGCAGTCATGGGAGCACATGTGTGTAAGCACTGTTCTGCACACACTCAGCATGGATTCCCTGCTGCATTAATGAGTGGCTCCACATAATGTAATCATGGATGTTGTGTCAAGACATGGGGTGTTCCCATGACAGGTATTCGTCACCCCAGCATGCTCCACCTATGGTCATTTGAAGGTGTAGCACAGTATCGTGTGTGGCTCACTGTGATATACATACCCAATGCTGGAGCACATCCAGTAAACATCACATGGACATACCATTAACTGGACTCATCAATATGTAAACTAACTGAGTTACCCATGTGAGTGCAGTATGGAGTAACAGCCATAGTATACTCCACGTACAAAACGACATAACACGTGTACAAATCCCTGATGTCCAAGTGTTAAATGCAGTGATTGTCGTGCATGTTCCCGGTCCCACGTCCTGCAATGGATGTAACTTAATCCCGAAGGCACGAGTAATGCATGTCGGATGCAGGTCATCAGATCATGTTTAGCACACGTTAGCGGGAATATGCATTGCCCACTGCTGGTAAGCGACATTTAAATATGACTATACGGATATGTGTGAAACAGGGCTAAGCTTCTCCGAATATTGTGCAGATCATGGTCAATGATGTCCAGAACAGGTAAAACCAGCATTATTCACCCCTGTACTAATAGCGCCTGCTCTGCAGGGTAAAACGACCACTGCCAGGAGTAGAACACGCAATCATGTATACAATCACCTAACACTATTGCTAGCCAAGATGTACCTACGGTAGGGTTGCCACCTCTTCAAATGACCAATGTGGGACATACGTCAGATGTCTGCAGGCGACACATACACCTGGCCAGTACAAAAATCAGAACTTCACTGTTTTGCCTAGATAAAAGCTTATTCTTGTAATGTTTACTTACTTATTATGTTTCTATAACATATAGGTGGTTCAGATACAGAATAACTGTTTTATGCAACTATTACATAAACTATAGGAAATAAGTATGTCCTAAAATCTCAGGACATTTGCCATGTTTACAAATATTTTGCAGGACACAACTGCCCAAAGAGGGACTGTCCCTTGCAAAGTGAGACAGCTGGTAACCCTAACCTACGGCAGGTGTGTAATGTGACAGGTACAGACACAAATGTGAGGAGTCCAGGAAACAGTATACACCGACAAGTACACAATGAAAGGTGTAGCTTGCCTGTCACTTTCCCTGTCAGATATATATATATATATATATATATATATATATATATATATATATATATATATATATAGATATATATATACATATATACAGATATATAATACAGATAGAAAGGGCGATAGAGTGATATATGTTGATATATATGGATTCACCGATATCTGCAAATATATAGATAGGTCAACAACATTCATAACACCTTGGAGGTACAAATAAATTGGATACCGCCAACTATGGAATGTGTAACATACCGACACGCGTAACCACGAGGCTGAAAGACTGAAAGAACACAGTACCAGAACAGTAGAACCGTGACTACTACTATGACGATATGAAGGGACATTTAGTTTACTGCTGCCGGTGTTGCGGTCCACGTAGGTACTGTGTTCAGCTGTGTTTGTGAGTGCCGTAGTCTGTGTATATGTGTGTTGAGGGTGCCGTGCGCATTTCTGTGTGACTGTAGTGTGCGTGTGTGTGTGTCCGCATCATGTGCCTGTTAGTGCCAACTTGGAGGTATATCATTACGGTAGGTGTGGGTATAGCTAGTCATAGGCGTACGGTTACCACCTGTCCCACATTAGGAGTTACAGCCCCTCCCTGGGCAGGTGTGTCCTGACATAAAACATTACAAAGGGCAAATGTCTGAGATTGTAAGACATTATTATGTCCCATATATTATGTAATAGTTGCATGAAATAGTTGTGCCTGTATGTAAGAAACGTAAATGTTACATGCAATATGATAAGTAGCCAAAGTCCCACAACAATAGGTATGTAATGAGGATAAAAGTATGTGCTATCCTGCGTACTGACCGTGGCTATGTGTCGGCCTGTAAACACCGCTGTGTGTCCCGCAAGTGTCCAACAATGGCCATATGAAAAGGTGGCAACACCAACACAACTGCAATGACTGCAAATATCTGGGACAGAAATACATGGGATAGCTGTCATTTAGAAATATCCCTTTACATATCGCTGCAATTCTGGAGGTATGGAAGTATCAACCTCACCTGCATACTATATAGAAACCAAATAACAATGGCCCAATGTAAAATCCTGTAACATAAGTCTACTAACTGATAGCTCTTTATTTGGGGAAGGGGCCCACACACATATATATCTGTAATATGTAGAAATGCAAGCCCCACAAACCTATATATGCTACGTACACCCACCGACATCCCCCACACTAGAGGCTATAGCAATACAGACTGTAATTACAGCACAAATATCCAGTCAGTCAATTACATCTGCAGAACCGTCAACATACCTTGTGAGAGACACAATTAAAGGCGCCATGCAAAATTGTAGCCGTTGTATAATGGAACAAATGGTGATGATACAGTTTTTGTTTGCAATAGTCCGTTATCAGACAGTTGGGATGACAGGCACACCCACATGTTGAACCACAAACTCTAGCCATCACACACAATTCACGGGGGACATGAATCCAAAGTATACTTGTCTCTACACATACAGTTGCAATTACACACAACAAAACACAATACAGGCCATCTCCCCAAAGGTAGGGCAAATGGGCAACGCCCAAGTGGAGAATTCAATTATACCCCACTGTTGCCACATACTTGGCGAATGGAGTAGCTGCACAGCTGATGTGAAAGTAATTAGTCACTCAGGAACACCAATTGGCGGCAGAAAACCACATGTTACAGGTATCGACATATATAAGGATGACTTGCCAGACATTCAAACCGTATGCTCATACCATATAACTGTTTAAACAGTGTAAGAGAGATAGAGACGAAAGTCCGGAACAATAACAAGGTATGTAGAACACTCGGTATGTAAGTATAGCATGTTTTGTATTAATTATTTAGTG
Source organism: Protopterus annectens (assembly GCF_019279795.1). NCBI lineage: Eukaryota > Metazoa > Chordata > Ceratodontiformes > Protopteridae > Protopterus > Protopterus annectens. The sequence continues at coordinate 237,486,979 of NC_056730.1, read as the reverse complement.
TATGTATAGCCTGGTTTGCATTAATTAAAAGTGTCCGCAATGCATAATGTAGGAAAAGGTATTTATGTAGTGATGTCTTGTTGAGCATACTAACGCTTGTAGAAACTGTGCGTCCAACAGTGGGCCACACGGTAAACATCACCAGACACCACAAGCAATGCTACATGAGGGCTTCAAACAGAACAATTCCTTACAACCCGCCGTCAGTGGTAGGGTACATCCAACAAGTACGTGGCATAGCAGGGGATAGTATATGTTGATATACTGTCACAGTAGGCATGTGTATGGGCATATAACGACAATGACATGTCTAAGGTGATCCCGCTGTGCAAGTATGCTTTGCATTATGGGATTACTATGTAAAATATGTGTAATGTATAGTATTGTAGGTAGATATGTCAGATATTCTACACAGCATAACAGGCATATCATGCATACCAAAGGTATCATCTATTGGCATGTACAATAACAGGATACATATGGCTTGCAGTCACGGGATATTGTAATAGCATGATAGTTAATCTAAATGGAAGGGCTACCAAGTAACCATGCACAAAGGACATGTAATAGCTTCACAGGTTCATAGTGGGGTAGTATGCAGTCTGGCAAGTCTATGTGTAAGCGCAATTACAGTGTTCACACCAGTGGTACCTCTCTAGGGTAGTGTCCTGTGAACAGCAGAGCCATGTGTTAATTGCACCTCTACACAGTACAGCCACTGCAGTGATCCATGGTGTACATGTGTCTCCCATCCACCAAGTGAGGTATCGCATGAACAGTGCTACTGAGTGTCCCTGCGTGATGTACATAGGAATCATGTTCCAAAGCATGGTGAGTGTCCAGTTTGGGAATGTAACCCTCAAGCACATCCCACTCATCGTTGCATGTGTGCACATATCCATGAGCATGTTGGTCACAGTGGCTTTTGCTTATGTCACGTATGTGGAGTATATCCATTAATATTGTTGTGGACATGGGCCCTGTCTGTTCAGCAGAGGTCACCCCTGAGTATGTAGTATGCAAATGTGTACAGACGTGGTGTCTGTAGTTCAGCTGCATACTTTAACTGTCGGAGCTCAATAAATGTCATGGCGTGTTAATGTTGTGGTATGTAAAGCTGTAGCTGTTGTGTAAGGTACACCCTAAATGGGGTGTTGTACCCTTGAATGTGTGTAGAAGTCTAGAATTCAGAGGTACAATGGGTGCCTATGTACCAGCTGCACACCCAGTACAGATAAGTGTGGCCACGTAGAATGATATCCATGCCACAGTGGCAATATGGTAATCACAGGAGTGGGTGCAACATACGTGTGTACTATGAACACGTACAATGTGACATGTATGTAGGGGAATACCACCTATGTGATAGTCAGTGGGTGAATGGTGTAATGCAAAGGTGATGTTCATGCACCTTGTGTCATGCAGCTTGAGGCCATGATAGTCATATCAGGTATCTGTCACAGTGACACCCGTATGGATGGAGTCAGTATCAGCTGGTGAATCAATCATGGCCCTTTGTATGCAGGGGGTTGTAAAGCTAGGCAGGGAAAGTCCCTCTGTGCTAGCCTGTACCTCAGGGAAGCATATACTGAACATTAGGGGCCCTATGACTGAGGACTGTGGTATGCCAAGTGTAACTGAAATGCAGTAGGTACTATGGTATGCTACCCTCATTGTGTGTGTCCTATCCATGAGCCATGTTGCATAACATCCTAAGACATAGGGTACAATGTGCAGGTGGATATGTATGTTGTTAATACCAGAATGGAGAATGGTGCTGAAAGGCAATGAGAGGACAATGTAGGCTGTGTGGACCACTGTACCATCATCAACTACCCTGGTAACTGTATGAAAGGAGTCCATCAGGTGTAGGAGCCATGCTCTGGCCCTAACAAGTCCAACCCGGGTGGCATCAAAGGACCGGAGCCCAACAATGTCTCTGTGAATGACGTCCATGATGATGTGTCCCATAGCCATGCAGAACAGTCCAGTCAGGTGTGTAGGACAATAGTCCCACTCATACATTGTGGCGCCACCTGTGTGGAGTGTGATAACTGTTGCTGTGTGCCATTCAGGGGCCACAATGTCTGATACAAGGCTATTACTGAATATGGTGGCCTAGTGGGGAGACATGTCGTTCAGAGGTTTGTGGACATCACAGCCTGGGATTTTGGAAGGTGACATGGGGCCAGTGTCCCAGGACATATAGATTGCAGGTTAGTACTGTGTAGGTGTGACCACAGGGACACCGCAATGTTCCTGCATAGATTGTGGCCCTGTAGTGAGTGAGAGAGTGTAATGTTAGCATTGAATCCATCCGCCAGCATGTTGCCAACATCACCTGGTTCTGTAATGTTCCTGAGTGACTGTTGTATGTGAGAGCAGATGTGGGTATTGCCATTGACTACTGACATACCACCATAATGCCTTGTGGTACACCCAGGAATGTGTCACAGTAATGTTTACGTAGCTAGTCTTGGAGTATGTGATGAGGGATCCCGTGGCCATACCAAGGCTGACCAGTGAGCTACCCCACCCATGGGATTGTACACCACTGTGCAACAGCCTCCACCCATTGTTGTAAATTATGTCCATGTAACTTGACCACCAGAGTGACGTCTGTTATCTGGTGGGTACCATCATGGCTCTGTGTGGAATAGCATGATCCATGCAGTTGTGTACATGCTAATGAAGTGCACTGGGGTATGTTTCAACATTTGTATGTGCATTGTCCATCTGCATGGGTGTCATGACTTTAACTACCGCTGTCATAAGACGTCTGTAGTAGGTGTTGTAGTACTCATGTACTGTGTATGCCATGAAGGGTGCGGTGCCAGGATGTGGCTAACAAGGGTGATTAGCATATGTTCGTAATCCACCAATGAGGGGATAACCCCAGGTGTGGAACACCAGTCAAATGTTGGTAGTGTTCATGTCAAGGATAATGTTGGTCTTAGAGGTGGTGTGTATGGGTTGATCCAGCCGAGTGGAGGTTATGACTCACGGATGTGTCAGTACATGAGTGGCTATCCCAGTTAAGTGTGGGGTAGTGTCAGTCTCACATCAGTAGTAGCTGTCTGAGCCCTACTGTCCAGTACACCAACAAATGAGGTCTGGTAACCATGGGGTATGTTGTTGAATCCGTAGCTTGTTACAGTGTGCATAGCAGTTCCGGACACAGTTAGTTGCATGTGGAGCACCTCTGATGCATTGTGCTAAGTAACTAGCCAGGATGTGTGTACAACATAGTGGAATATGGGAACACCTCAGCCGTTGGTGTGCCAGTCCAGGTACGTGCCTGAAAGGTATGGTCTGTCTATAACCTGTCATTGCAGGTGTGCTCTGCAGAGCCTAGAGGCAGGTCCCAGTCACTGCAGAGATATTGAAGTGGCGCATTATAAGGTGTGCCTTGCCTGCGTGTGTCACAGAGGAAGATGTCAAGCATTGTGTCACATGACCCCATGTTTTGCATGCCAGTTCCCATACTGCCAGTGACTGTTATTGGAAACTGTGCATGACAGGCAGTATAGAAGCAGCAAGAGCCTTACATGTGATCTGTACTCCAGGGCTGACAGGTGCAGATCATCTGTGCCAAAGCATTGTGTTGTTTGACCAAGTCAGTCAAAGCGGACAGATACCAGATGCCTGTGGAATGACAGCAGAAGCATAGGCAACTGTTGAAGTGACACAGTCAGTTGTCGTACAGTGGTATCAGGTCCGGATGAATGCATAATGCTCCCCAGGACTTGGCCCACACCTTCAGGGCTACAAGACTGGTGAGCTATTGCATGTCCCTGCACACATAGTCTGTGAAGTGGCATCTCAGAGCAGTCACACTAACATGGAGAATGACAGTCACATCATACCTGGTGAGGTGTGGCATGGGTGCATAGGTTATGTTGCAGAACCAGTTACCCGACATCAAGATGTAAGCGACTATTGCCTTGTGTAGCCTGCTGAGTGGAACAGCAGTGTGACCGCCTACAGAGTCACCTATGACTGGTGTGTTATGTATGTTATAACACCCTATTGGCTGTATGTGATGGGCACACATGAGTCTGTGGGCTATAAGATGGTGATGTTGTGTTCGGTTATGGGGGCTGCCTTTGTTGCCTACACAGAGTATGGAGAGGTACTGCACAAGTTGTCCTCGTATGTGTGGCCTGTGGTGGAGATCATGTGAGACTGTGTGATGAGTGGGGTGTGTTGCGAATGTTACACATCCCCACATGACTGTCAGGTGCAGTCAGGGTTGGTGACAGCATTACCCCCAGCAGGGTTGCATATGTGCATCCCCCACAGGCTGTAGTGTCGTATGTTGGGAGGTGAGCATTGAATGTGTACATGAGACAATTGCTCTATTGCCGCATGTACAACATATCCATCATATAGACAGGCAATAGCACAGGTACATGACAGTTGGACATGCCTGTATATACAACCATGTCTCACAGGATATGTAAGTTATGTGTGTACAACAGCTGTTGTACTTTAAGCAAGCTGGAAATGTGAGGACAGACAGTGTACCTGTGGGAAATGGTGTGGAATGGGTGCTATATTAATCAGTAGCTCATGACATGCTCACAAGTTCTGAACAAGTGCTGAGCATGAACATACAATACAGATAGGGTGTTGGATAATATCAACCCACAATTGGTGACGACAGTCATAATGGGTGGCACCGCATTATAACCTTGCTGAGTATGGTCTGCATGTTCATGAACCATTATCAATGTAGATGTTAGCAGTACAGATGTACAAGACAATACGGATGTTTGATTACAAATACCTTTGTATGTCACAGGAGTGTTCTACCAGTGGCCTGTTGACAGACTCACAACTACAAAAGGTGCCAGAGTGACATGTGCATATCACACCAGTGCCAGCTACAGTAAAACAGGGTTAATGTGTTGTACTCCACCCTCATTGTAGCCCATACCACACATTCAAATGTCAGGCATCTGTGTATGTATGGATGTGAATGGCCATGACCTATGAGCAATAGCTGTGTCAGTGTTGTGAACAACATACAGAATGGGCTGTGTGGGTGAGGTGTGTGACATATGTGCACATTCTGATGGATGATATCAGCATTGTCACCGCTAGGTGAACATCCCTGTACCCATTAACTACCACCTAGGCTGTGGTCAACATTATGGACACTGTGTAAGGGATGGTGCTGTGCAGTACACCTCCCTGACTTGGTGATGTCTCCAGGCCCCTTAGGTAGTCATATGAGGTACCCATGTCATGACAGGGTGCCATCCATGAGCACAGAGATCATTGAACAGGCATACAGACCACTTGGGTGACCAATATTGGATCACATATCACCTTTAAGGGGTAATGGCCATGTGTGGATGGGCGATACCAGCCTTCACAATCCTCACCTCCACTATGCAGCATGCTGTCTACCTTGCATAAAGACATGCACTGCACTATGATGATGGACATGCTATATGTCCATATGCTGATCTGAAAGACATACGTCATGGACAGCCACCATCCTACTAATAGGATCACCACATACTGGACATATCACTGTGCCATACATGTGACATATTCCCGCCATACCAAGCAACCCTGTCCATCAAAGCTGCACATGTCATCCCTGTCATACATGGTGTGATGGCCACATGGTAGATGTAGTATCAACTGTCTGGATCAGTAATGTGACAGTGATGCACCTCACGGTGGCATAATGGCTGTTGGATACAGCTAGGAAACCTTGCCCGTACATGCTATAGTTGATAACCATCCCGGTGAATGACATCCGACTAGCCATTGTCCCATGTCTATCACATGTGCAACACAGGCAATCCATGGCAGGATGTTGAACAGCTGTACAGTGCTGTGTAGATGTATATGGCAAAACACATGCATGTACAGGTTTCCATGCATATGTGTGCATTGTCACTGCTCAAGTCCATTAAGGCTGTGTCTGTGTTGATATGTGACATATACACAGCATCAAGGTCAACAACATTACCGTGGACACATCCAGGCATGTGTAGATAGGTAAGAACACCAGTGCAGGCAAACAGACATGCCCACATCAAGACATCATTCACATGGAGTATGAACACTGTAATGAGGTGACACACATATATGGTGATGATATCCAATGCATAACGGGTGTTACATGTGTGTGACACAAACATGTCAGTCGTGTCAGTGTCATGATGATTTGCAAAGATAACTGTGCAGATGTACTAGATGTCATAGAAATGTATGTGCAGCAGTATCTCTGTACATCTCAGAAACTGTGACCTGTCACCATCATTATGTCTTACAGATAATGCCTCATACACGCCTTCCAGTGTACAGCGGCCAGGAGGATGATCTCCTCATCCCGTACCTCCATGAGAACTATGAGGTGTTGTTCAGCCATGTGCCACAGCATGCCCAGCAGTGGGACGACCTGTGGCAGGATCTTCGCAGGAGGGTGAACGATGTGGGTGGCCATAACCGCACCTACCAGCAGGTGCGCAGACACTGCACAGACTTTATATGACATGCAAAACAGCATGCCACTGCAATCGCCAGGGAACAAGGTGGAACAGGTGCTGGGCCACCAACCCAACCCCCACTCACACACACTGAGGAGCTACTGGCCAGTCTGGGGACACCCTCAGAACAGCATCCACAAACAATAGCTGCCATCGTGGAGGTGGGTGCCTCCCAACCAATGAGCTTGGACTTTCCTGGTAAGTCAGAACTGCACATATGGCTACAATATCCCATTTACGTGCATGTTTCACTGTACATTATGTAATGTAACAACATATGCATGGTATGTGGACACACATGCTGCATACTACAGTATGCTACCCTGTGTATGCACACATGTGCATACTATATGCTATTGTACAGGCGAATGTGTTAAAATGCACAGTGCACCCTGTGGCTGTCATACAGTCATGGATAATGTTCATACTGCTGTGTCACTCCTATACAGTTACCTCTGGCGTGCCGCACAGACATGAGTCTGTTGCAGATGAGACTGTCATCAGTATCAGGCATGTTAAAGCATAGATCTATTCACCATGTGACCAGTTAACACTTGTACACTTGATGTTCATTCCATTAACGATATACAGGTCGCATCACCCATCATTCACACAGGCCACCCATGTGCAATATATACAAACAAAATGATACACCGACACTAAACCATTGTATTTGTCATTGATACATATGTGGTCAGCTGTGCATACAATGGTGGAGGTGTTCTACAATGGAGGCATATGTACTATACATTGGAACACGTGTGGTACGCAAACAGTACCACACAGTGAGCTGTGATATGGGCAGCCCGCAGGAGTCACCATTGTGTTATATGCCCCTGCAATGGGTGCACACATTGTGATGTGCCATCTGACATATCCCAGACACGTAGTGTATTGGCTGCAATAATGTCACACTATCCCATAACCCATACACCACATACAACCTGTTGTCTGCATAGCCCTGTGGATGGTGACATATCTGACATCTATGGGTGTATGTCATATGGGACAATACAGACATGTGTGATAGATGGCCATCACACACATTTGTCCAACACATGTGCACACATGACCATGGGGGATGGCCAGAAATGTGTAGCCACACAGTAGATGTGATGTGTATACACCCTGTTTCACATTGTCCACACATGGTCCAATTATAGCCTCAGTTGACCGATTATACAGTTGATGTGGTACACTGGACATCCTAAAAGCCTGTGCACAGCCAGTGGAGGTGTCACTGACGTCTACCATATAAGCTGTGTTGAACATCACACCTGTGTCATAGCATGACAGTAGTCACCTCTACAGCTTCCACAGACATTGACACCACATCAGGCCACAGATACTGTACATTTCACTTGCTGCTGTAGGACATCACCGTTACCTGTGCACCTCGTGTGTGTGGTACATCAATGTCATGTGGGACATGGTGAATTGACAAGTCCGCTATGTGTGGACATGGTTGCCAGGCAGCTAAGACTCTGTAGTTGTTGTGCAGGGGTGTCATCTGTAGGTCCTCCAGTGACCTGTCACATGACACAGCATGGTTTGGTGTGCATACACCTCACCATCTTGGGTCACAATCCACAGTTAAGTCATGGGTATGCATGCAGTTATGGCTATGCAATGTGTACATATTATGCACTGTATAGCAATATAGACACCTCATGATGCCATGCAATGACACAGTGTATGTACTTCACACTGTAGAGCAATGTAGATGGCTCACACTACCCTACCATGCACATGCACATTTGCTAAACATGCATTCTATCTGTAGGGCATACAGACAACACCGCAATGTGATGCCCATTACGATGCTGTACATGTGTCAGGACACCATTGTGTCAGACATGTATGCATGTTAATGCACACGTCAGCAGATTACATGTCAAGGTCACGTCAGCCATGTGTACTGTTATTCTGTTCTGATCCACATGGTGTATCACGGGGGATGCATGCATACTACCATGATTGTGTGAACAGCATGGCTACTGATATGACACCTGTTTGCTGTAGTGTGCACCCCAGGGGGTATGCTTACTAACACTATTAATGTCTGTGCTGCATGCCGTCTGCTGTATCACAGGCATGCTGCATCCTGTCTGTCAAATCACATGCATGGTGTGTGTGTCTGTGTGTGTCTGTGTGTGTCTACTGTAATTTAGAGTCTTTTTTTGCATTCACAGGCAATGTAGGTGCGTTACCCTCCTGCGGTCCATCTGATGTTAGTGTCCCCACAGATACTAGCAGTGATGAACATATGCATGAGGTACAGGCTGGGTTGTCAGGGGCTGAATCTGTGCCAATGGTTGCCATCCCAACTATATCCCCCTCTTCCCCGCACACAGTTCTGCTGCCAACACATACCGCATCACCAGTGGCCATAGAGGAAGGACAGTCAGCGTCTGTTAGAGTGGAACAGGAACATGTGGTGGCTACAGAAGGTGTGTCTCCACACCATGGTGTCAGTGTAATGTCTGCAGATGTGCCACACAGGCATGTGGCCGGTGCTGCTCGTAGGAGGACCTCTGGCAGACATGCACCTGCAGGACAGAGTGCAGCAGCTGGTATCACCAGACGCATGTTCCAGACTGTAATGGCAGCACAAGCACATGCTGAATGGCAGAACAGAGAAGGGCAGAGGCTGCAGAGGGCTGCTATCTGTACCCTAAATGACAACATCCAGGCATTGGCAAGTGCTCAACAGCAAATTGCTGATGTTCTGGACAGGCAATTGGGTGACATGGTCAGAATCCTTGACCGTGGCATGTCAATCTGCGAACGTGAGCTGTCTGTGCTGCAACATCTGGCAGGAGTGAGGCATAGGCCACGTGGACGTAGGCCAGCTACACCACCTAGTGCAAGTCGACATGAGCGTGCCACCTCACATGCCCACTCCCATAGTGCCGGTAGCAGTTGCAGTGCAGCTGCTGCTGCGCTGTCCACACCAGGACACAGCAGGCCACGTGGACGTGGCCCTGGACGTTCCCAGCGGGGGCACGGTTCCAGTGGACATGTGTCGTCGGACAGTAGCCAATCTGTACCTCCGCCTGGTAGTGCCTGTGCAACCCCTGGCAGGCACAGGTCACGTGGCCGTGGCCGGACACAGTCAGCTGTACAACCTGGTCTGTACAATTTGGAGCTGTCAATAATACACCTGTGTAGGCCTCACAAAAGGCAGAACTGTGTGCACACATACACGCACAGAGCAAACACATCTGTAGGGCACCACAACACCCCACATGCATACTGAACAGACATGTCCAATCATATCACCGTCCCTTACCCACACACATGATGTCACCCATTGGTGCAGCCTATGCCCCTGGCAAACATTTTCACCCTATGTATATGATGAAGACTGTGCCACATCCCTGTCATCCACACCATCATTGCAGGGACATGCTCAAATGGTCTGATGCACAGGGTGAACAGAATAGTGAGAAGTGTATATTACATTAGTTGTCTACGTCTAGTGAGGGAAGTGTATATTACATTAGTTGTGTAAGAATAGTGAGAGATGTGTATATTACATTAGTTGTGTACTGTTGACACGCACCACACATACCATGTAGTACAGGTGTAGCATGCATTGTTATATGTTCAAAGTATGTGTCTTGATAACAACAGTAACAGCATGTTGGTAATGATGCCCTGGTTCCCTCCTTATGGTCTACTTGCATGTGTCTACAAGTAGCAGTGTTTGCAGTCTCCCATGTGTAACTGTGGAGTACTCACAGGCATGTATGGCAATCTCAGCATGCTATACGTAGCCTCAACCAGACAGCTGGAAAGTCTAACATACCACAGATGTCCACACATATACTGATCCAGCAGCATGTGTGCAGTTTAATAGGCTAAAGTGGCTAGAGACGTGACATCCATACCAGGTCACATCACAGGTATGTTGACATGGTGCAGGGGTTGTACACAGCGGTCTGGCCAATGATAACGTTAGAGGCCACTTGATAGCATGAGGCCTCACTGTGTAGCAGTAATACCCTGTCACATTACAGGAACATGCCCACACTCACGGGGTCAACAACACTATAACGCACACCCCATAGTGTTGAGGTGAGGACACTTGCCTATGTGGTCATCACCCTCACAGTACTGTACACTCACACAACAAGACACAGAGAAAGGACATGTACAGGTAGCCAGTATGGCTGAGACCGATGGCATCAACAGGGTTGTAGACTGCATCACCATGAGGGGTTAGGGATCCTGTGTGTTCTGTATGGTAGCATACACCCTCACTCCATGCACCAGACAGCCATACATACATACACACACACACACACACACACACACACACACACACACACACACACACACACACACACACACACACACTGTGGAGACCACAACTGTCATACACATACGGATAGCTGATGTGTGTGATACACATACCACACCTGCTTACATCATGCTTTCCACACTGCAGTATGTACAGATGTTTACAACAGTGTACAGGGGTGTGTAACAATTGGGATGTATTCCCCACCATATGTGGCATATATGGTCACACATGCAAACACACATGGCAGTTCTGTGAATGATACACCTGCTATATGATGATACGTCTGACAGACATGCAGCAGTATTGGCCGCATTATGTGTACCAACGCTATGTCCGGCAATTGTGCTGCTATATGCACATGGGAGGATGTAAGTGTTACAGGTGTCAAGTGACGTACAGTCGGTAACATTTTATGTCTTCACTGTCAAGTAACAGTAGCATAGCATACTGTTTGCACATGTAATGGTAGGATGGCGTGTGACACACCTGTGAGCCATCCCTGGCGAACATCCATCTACACTGGTGGATCACCATTTTATGTACACACATCCATCCATACCTGATGTACATCCTACCGTACTGTCAGTATGTCACCATATACAGGTGTCAATGATGGGGCTGCATTGCAACTGCATGTTCTAGTTGAGCACAGATGAGTTACTTACATCAGCTACTGCACATGCATGGTAGCTGCATGCACACTACAGTTTGTACATGTGTGTTGGTCCTACATGCCTGTCATATAGCCATGTTTGTATACATTGCAATTGGTGGACATGTGTGTTGACATACATAACACATGGACTGTTGTATGACAGGATGGGTGTCATGGGTAACTAGTGCAGAGGGAATGTGTCCTCGGTCAACATTGCTACCTCATGTACTGTTGGCATTCAACAGCCATGGACCCACCTTCCATTTGCATGCGTATGATTGCTGTAGCCACTTGTCTGCATGGAAGTCAGCAAAAGCTATGCTATGTACATATGTGTTGTGTGTGTGGTGCATGCACATATACACTGCAATTACATGTATGATATATCCAAACATGTGTGTTCGTTGGTGTACAGTGACAGTCATCTGTCACAGCTGTGTAAGACCCAGAGCCCCTGGTATGTGTAGAGCCGACCTGGTTATGTACAGTGGTATCATTACAATGCATAACACATGATGGAACCCTGTCGATACATTTGTAGTCTGCACAGTTGTTGTACACCTATGTACAGTCCACTGGTCATGAGTCACATGGTGTTGTGTTGATATATGGCTGTGTATTGCTGGTCCAATGACATGGCGATGTCTGAGGGCTACATTGTAGACTGCGGTGTGTACCTCTGTGATCTGCACCTGAGACATCTGTGATGGCTCCTGAGTGTGTACTGGTCAATACATGTGAGTGGCCTTCATGTACGTGGGGACAGTAATACCATACTGTGCCCTTCCGTGTTTAGTATCCGTGTGCATGCAAGACGGCATGCCCAGTATGCCGTTGTGTAGTTGGACACACAGTACATTCCAAGCTGTGCCCTTACATGTTTAGAATCCGTGTGCATGCAAGATGGCCCTTTGCAACTGCTAAGTGTGTGAGCATGCCCAGTACGCCGTTGTGTAGTTGGACACACACAGTACATTCCAAACTGTGCCCTTACGTGTTTAGAATCCGTGTGCATGCAAGACGGCCCTTTGCAACTGCTATGTGTGTGAGCATGCCCAGTATGCCTTTGTGTAGATGGACTCACAGTACATTTCACGGACATGTGATACTAAGCGTGTGGACATGGCCAGTGACACCTGGTGTCGGTGATGTGCCTCTGTGTATGGGCATGGGTCTCCACCGACCCTGGAAATTACCATCCCATTAGCTTGACAAGCCTTATCTGCAAAGCCATGGAGAGGATCATAATGGAACTCATAAATAAAGACATAGGGAACTTGCAGACTTTGGATCCAACCCAGTTTGGCTTTGTCAAAGGCAGATCATGCCTTTTAAACTTGGTTGACTTTTTTGAGACAGTCACCAAGGCCATTGATGAGGGAAAGGCAGTCCATAAAGCCTACCTCAACCTGGCAAAGGCCTTCGACACAATACCCCCTCAGGTATCATCGAAAAACTCATCAGCTTGAATGTAAACCCATACATCACAAGATGGGTTGCAAACTGGCTAAGTGACAGAACCCACAGGGTCAGAGTTGCTGGAGCCATGTCAGACTCAAAGCCTGTCACAAGTGGTGTCCCACAGGGCTCAGTCCTGGGTCCACTCTTGTTCGGCATCTACTTTTCTGAGGTACAAGCAAACACAGGAGGGTTATGGCTGACAAAGTTTGCAGATGACTGCAAACTGGGCGCTATGGTCGAAAACACATCTGACACAGATATCCTTCAGAAGGGACTCACAGAAATGGATAACTGGTGCCAGAGCCATGGCCTAAAGTTAAACACCAAGAAATGCATAGTCATACCCTTCGGGAAAAACAAGGTTACCCCTAGCTACCATATAGGTGGCAATCCGCTGAGCATAGAAGAAGTCATCAGGGATCTGGGGACCCAGGTTGACAGTAGCCTTTCGTTTGACACTCATGTTGCTAAAGTAGTTAGGAAAACCTTCTACATTGCCCACCTGATCATGAAGGGATTCACATCTAGATCAAGGGAGGTCATCGTCCCCCTGTACTCATCACTCATTAGACCTATGATTGAGTACAATGCCCCATTCGGAATGTATCGACCGACAGCAGCTGGAAAAGCCCCAAAAAGGCCCAACAAAAAAAATAATAAGTCTCAAAATATGTCTTATGCTGCCCTGCTGAAAGAACTCCAGCTCTATTCAGTCTCATCATACCTTAAGCGCTCAGAGGTGACCTGTGCCTGACATATAAAGCCCATGTCAAACCCAGATTTGATGAATATGCTTCAGCTGGAAAAAAGTTCCTCACCAAAAGGATAAAGGTGGCGAAAGCCACATAACTATGGCTAGGCTTATAAATGCCCTATGGGCATGAACCTATGAACCTATGAACACACTGGTTGACTGTCTTGCAGGGTGTACTGTCTGTGACGCTTCCCGTATCTTTGTAGTGGTGTTGTAGTGCTCCGTAGATATTTAGTTGCCCTGATCACACCACTGCCATGTGTTTGTCTATGTCTACCTTGGGACAGTAATATGATTTCAGACTGCTCACTCTCTATACATTCCCTATCAGCGTCCTTGCCTTTGCGGATGATGTCACCCACCTAGAAGTATGCCTCTGGGACTGCTGTGTTGAGTAATCTCGGTAGCGCGTTCTGTAAATGCGCATTGCTGTAGTGTGATAAGGTAGTTAGGTGTATGTTCGACTCCCAGCCCTGCTAAGTGTGTGTGTGTGTGTGTGTGTGTGTGTGTGTGTGTGTGTGTGTGTGTTTCCAGCTGCCTGGGGACACAGTAATGCTTTTAGATGCCTCACACCACATACATTCCCTATCGGCATCTTTGCCTTTGAGGATGATGTCACCCACCTAGAAGTATGCCTCTGGGAGTGCTGTGTTCAGTAATCTTGGTAGTGCATTCTGTAAATGCATAATATTGTAGTGTGATAAGGTAGTTAGGTGTATGTTCGACTCCCAGCCCTGCCAAGTGTGTGCTTCTGTGTGTGTGTCTGTGTGTGTGTGTATTTCCAGCTGCTTGGGGACACAGTAATGCTTTTAGATACCTCACTCCACATACATTCCCTATGGGCGTCTTTGCCTTTGCAGATGATGTCACCCACCTAGAAGTATGCCTCTGGGAGTGCTGTGCTCAGTAATCTCGGTAGCGCATTCTGTAAATGTGTAATGCTGTAGTGTGATAAGGTAGTTAGATGTATGTTCGACTCTCAGCCCTGCCAAGTGTGTGTGTGTGTTTCCAGCTGCCTGGGGACACAGTAATGCTTTTAGACACCTCACACCACATACATTCCCTATCGGCGTCTTTGCCTTTGCGGATGATGTAACCCACCTAGAAGTATGCCTCTGGGAGTACTGTGTTCAGTAAACTTGGTAGCGCATTCTGTAAATGCGTAATGCTGTAGTGTGATAAGGTAGTTAAGTGTATGTTCGACTCCCAGCCCTGCCAAGTGTCTACCCGTCTGTGTGTGTGTGTGTGTGTGTGTGTGTGTGTGTGTGTGTGTTTCCAGCTGCTTGGGGACATGGTAATGCTTTTAGATGCCTCACACCACATACATTCCCTATCGGCATCTTTGCCTTTGCGGATGATGTCACCCACCTAGAAGTATGCCTCTGGGAGTGCTGTGTTGAGTAATCTTGGTAGCGCATTCTGTAAATGCGTATTGCTGTAGTGTGATAAGGTAGTTAGGTGTATGTTCGACTCCCAGCCCTGCCAAGTGTGTGCCTCTGTGTCTGTATGTGTGTGTGTGTGTGTGTGTGTGTGTGTGTGTTTCCAGCTGCCTGGAGACACGGTAATGCTTTTAGATGCCTCACACCACATACATTCCCTATCAGCATCTTTGCCTTTGCGGATGATGTCACCCACCTAGAGTATGCCTGGGAGGCGTTGTGTTCAGTAATCTCGGTAGCTGCTCTGTAAATGCGTAATGCTGTAGTGTGATAAGGTAGTTAGGTCTGTGTTCTAATCCCAATCCTGCCACGTGTATGTGTGTCTGTGAGTTTCCTACTGCATGATAACAGTACATTGCTTTTACACTATTCACTCTCCATAGAATCCGTACGGCGTCTTTACCTTTGATGCTGATGCCAGCAAGCTAGACATATGCCCGTGTGAATGCTGTGATCTAGTAATCACGGTAGCGCGTTCTGTACATGCATAATGCTGTAGTGTGATAAGGTAGTTAGGTCTGTGTTCTGATCCCAACCCTGCCAAGTGTGTGTGTGTGTGTATAGCTATATATATATATATATATATATATATATATATATATATATATATATATAATGTAGATAGATATTATGTGGATATTAGCAGTATTGAATGTGCTGCATTCTCTGTAATGTGATCACCTTTGATGCATGTAAATCTGCTATGGCTCTGTGATAGTGCACATACTGTGTGCTATAGTGATCCTGAGTTATAGTTGTGTAGTGACCAGTTATTTTGTTGCTAGGTATTACAATGGGACATTGAAAACAATGATAGTACAGCACCTTTAAACGGTCGTGTGCACATCTCAACAACAGTCAGCAGTGATTATTACTTTGGAGGATGAGTATGGCTCATATAACGATGTATTAACTGACAATACTATGCAAATCAGGTTAACTTTACTGACTCCCGTTTATCCACAGGTTGTGTTACAGATCCCAAGAATGTATGTGTATACATTGACAGGTGCAGGAATGGAATATTGTTGAATGCATGGAGGGGTGTCCATGGCCAATAATGGTGATCTGTACAACCTGGCAGGTACGGTCTGTGACTGTCCCACAACCTCCTGTATATGGCTGAGACATGCTGAAACTGTGTACATGCAGACACACACATGAAACAAACAGCTAGGGCTAACACATGCACACACACATTGCATCAACATTGGGCCATGAAAACACTGCTGTCCCTCACACACACACATACTTACATGTTGATTGGATGGCTCAATGACAGGCTCTGGAAAAGAAACACTATACCCTGTGCATATGATGACATCTGTGCCACCACCTGTAATGTGTAACAGTGATGCAGGAACAGACTAACATGGTGCTGATGCACAGGGTGGCTTTATAGCACTGTATTAATGTTAAAATGTTGTTAACACAAAGTGTGATATCCTTCTAGGTGTATATAAGCAGGCATGATGCATTGCAGCTATGACCATCAATGTAGTATACTTTACAGCACTGTTAATTCTGCAGATTTATTATCCATCCATGTGCCATTTGACTGATGTGTGTAGTACTGGCAGCATGTGTTTCAGAGTGTGCAGTACGTGTGTGATGTGTGTAGTACAGATTTATACATGCTTACAAATGTGTACACTGGCTTACACAACATTACATGGGCTTCAACATTCTTACACTAGCTTACCCATTTTCAACACGCACATGGGCTGACGCCACACATGCTTACTCAGGCTTACAGGTGTGCACAGGCGCAAAACACACTGTAAGCAGGTTAGCAAGAAACATCAGTGATATCCATGGCGTACACCGTCAGTTTCCTGACTTCACTTAGGATAAATCATAACACGCCTCTTCCACTGATGAGTAACTGACAGCAAACATGTGACACACTGCTCCAATAGGATTACAGTGTTTTATACATACACACTTATGATGTCACCTACCTTCTACTCTGATAGTCCCTTTAACCTACTCTTACACTTTAGTGGCTTGGCCCATATGGCATGGCAAATTGTGATTCACTATCCTCAGCCTCAATTGCATCGGATTGCCTACTAATCCTTGGTTACATCTCTGACAGAGTGCTTCTACACATAGCAACCAGTACTCAATAGCCATCTTGTCTTCAGCTTGCCATTCACCTGCATGGTGAACTGACTTTTAACTAAAATTACAATTTCTATATGTATAATTTTAAATACTTTTCTTCTTTTTAAAGAGCAGCACGTTTTCACACCACTGTGCTACGCTTACACGGAGATTGGGGAGGACAAATAGAGTTTATTAATTTCCAATGGAAAAATATGCCACTGGCCTTATATTTGGCCATTGGCATGCTTCTTCGACTAAATTCATCCTTTATTTGCAGCTGACATTGCTCCTTTTAGCTACTTGCAGAACATAACTCGGTTAACATCCGAGTACATTTCTGCACATAACTCTACTCTTGCACGGACAGCTTACTGTTTCACATATCGCAGATTTTACATCATTTGCATAGCTTTCACCTACAAATGGGGTAATTTGCATATCCTAACATTGTCCTTAGGGGCTGTCTTACAGGATACAGGATAGTGCTGAATAGCTCGGCAGACATCTTGCCTTGTTCTAACTACTCTACTCATACACGCGCCAAGGCTCCATGACTCCTGGCCTAAGATTTGCTGTGTGCTAATATGTCTATTTGTGGAGTATGCATAGCTGTAGGTATGTTTTGACCTGCTATGTCTGACATTTCTACAGAGCAGCTCCCACTTACATCATTTGTAAAGGTGACATCCCTATAGGTACTATATATACAGCTGTGACATTTGACAAGTCAACACATACCTGCGATCAATACTAAACTGACTACTTCAGCTTTTTTCATACCTTCAGATTTTTCTTGTAGTAGTATAGTCAATAATACTGTTTCCTGTAACATGTATCATGTATCTGTTGATACAAGATATATCATTTTATTACACTAATACACACAAGAAGAAATCATAGGCCAGATGATTATACATTCCTTTGCAGGACACACCGCCCAGAGGTGTTGTGTTCCTCACAAAGGCAACAGGTGCTAATCAAAACATATTATGCTATCATCTACCTTATGTGTTCGCGATATTTGCGCTTTTGTCAGTGGCAGAACTCACATGCGAGTGTGGGAGACTGAACACTGTATGAGGGACACTGAAAACCCCCCTGGGACACATTTCTTTTGTTTCTGTTAACCTTCCACAGTGACTATCACAGGGCATAAGTATTCATTCACATTTATCGAGGTACATGCTTTTGACTTATACATGTTTTGTCATTTGTCATCATGTCTTTCTTCACACCTGTCCACCTGATTTCACTAGTTCTGTACATTTATTTAGGACAGTGTTACTTTCATACCTCTCAACTGTACACATTTGGTAAATGTCACGAACTTAGACTTATAATGTTGTTCCTTTTTTCATAATATTGTGCCTTTCTGGTAAATTAGTGGCAAGTCATTAAGGACTGTGAGGTTAGATAATAATGACAGACATTAGTATTTTATAATTAATAACCCTCAAAACATTCATACTAATGAATTATCCATTATTGTATCAACGTTCTAACTTTGTCAGAGGAATATTTAAAATAGTCCCTATTTGTACTTATTTTAATATGCCTTTGTCCAGATGTCTTATTCTGAAAGGTTGAGAGGTATGGTTACCATCTTATTCGTACACATGTACATCCATGATAATCACTTACATGACACTGATATAAGTCCCTACTGCCTTCCCCCAATGGTTTACACAATATCCAATAGATGGGTTCTTCAATTTTGGAAGGTATAGGCATGTGCTATACCCACATTGGAATATTAATCACTCCCATGGGCGGACCTACTAAATCTGTGCCAACCAACACCTGGGAACCTAGGCCCATTATTGCATACCCATGATTCCCATACCTGACACCCTCACAGTAATGTTAATGTGAGCGAGAAAGACACCATCCTCCCATCATATATACATTCTATTAAAATATTGTAGTATTTATCTCACCCAGGGATCACCTGAGTCCTGACACCATCCATGATTTGAAAATATGACACCATAGATCATATATATATATAATTAATAATATATATATATATATATATATATATATATTCACATTTGATTATATTATTATTATGTCTAGATATAATATATATCCATATATATAATATATTAGCACGAACAGACATCCATTAGTTATTGATCTGAAATAATAACATCAGAACTGTTAATTATAATACTATATTTATCCATATTATTAGAAATGACCTATATACACCATATTACATTCTCACCTCACTGGACCACCCAAACCCATGGTGATCCCAGCCCAGACCACACAGGCACACTGCAAATACATTGTCAAAATCAGTTTCAGATCACTTAAGAGCACCAAATGTCCCTACTTTTGGTCTTTGTCCTAATTTCATTCACGGGTTTGTATCTGCTCTCAGAGGTTGGCAGTATAATACCAGCACACACACACATGTCCCTCACACAGTAGATCAGGTTATCTTGTTTGCATTGTTTCATCACCCCTATATACCATTTCACTATGCGAATGTGTAATAGGCCTCCGGGCGACAAGGTCGGGACACGTGGCGCCACGGGCAAGTGTTTGATCCCAAGTAGAAGCTGCATGCACCACTTAGGGCTGACAGTGTTGTGAACCTCTAATGCATACTCCAACTTCTGTCCAGATATCTACAGGATCGAATTCTCCCGCTTTAACAAGTGTTTACACAGGTTATGTATCCCATGAGGGATATCCAAAAATTAACCACAATCCACAACAAGAGGAATAACGAACATCTTTTTTGAGTTAATGTAAAATGTGTGATGAGGTCGTGTGCAATCCTGCAACCACCTAGGGTGACACTACCTACTACATATGCATAGTGGTCACTATGTGTAGCTGTGGCTGCACCAAACCAGTAGGCTAAGTACAGCTGGACGGCTGGACGTGCTCAGGCAATGGAGCAGGCTGGCGATGTGGAGGGATAGTCCATTATGCATCCGGTGTGTTACTCTTATGGCCAGTTCCATCCAGGGTGTTGCATTTGTTGCGCCAGTTCCATCAGGACCAACTGTGGTATGTGCCAGTGACATATCTATACATTTGTATCGCACATTTCAATATTCAATCTGTTTGTGGATTGTGTTCTACAGCATGGCCTGCCCGTTCCAGCTGTTTAAACATGTGTTTGTGGTTTCTTTCAGCCACCAGCCCTCATATACCTCCGGTTCACCTATTCTGCAAGGCGACATATATTTTTAGAGGATTGTACCATTACCCAACCATCCCTCATTGGCCAGATTCCTCACACCCCATACATCATCACTGCTTTGGTTGTTGGCCCATGACACGGCCAATAGAGAAACACATGGAATAATCTCTACCATTGTCTACAGTACTCTGTATGGTTGTGTGGATCACCTGCCATGTTTGGCTCACATACCCATACTTAACTTTCATTACATGGTTGGTATAATCAGGCAACACCTCAATGACACATCCTGACAAGCCCCGGGTTTGTATCGCTTGACTTCCTGACTTTGGCAGCCTGTTGGTACCCATTGGTAGGATGCCACCTTTCTCATGCGTCCGCATGGGATATATCGGCACACATATTCCGACTATAGGTGGACAACACCTCCACAGTCGATTTGTGTAGGGTTGCTGCCACCAATTGGCCAAGGGATATTTTGGTACAACATCAATACAAAACACCACGGTCATACACAGGATAGAACTTAGAATTTGGTCATACAAAAGTTTTATTCTTGTAGCAGTTTAGCTTGCTTATTCAGTTTCACAACATTTATGTACTGATACAGAAAACCGTTTCACGCAACTATTTGACAACATATAGGAACAATTTTGAACCACAACCAAAGAGATTATTATTTCACAGGTTTTTGTCAGGACATTGCTCAAAGAGGGATCTGGCCCGTAAAGGTGTATGTAGGTGGGGTGAACCCAGTCGGCGGTATGGTGAGCACGTCCCTGTTCTGGGCATGCGTCCTCATTGTCAACGGCTATATGCCCTGTTTCGCTTACATGCTTATTCTATTTCCATCCACTCAGAGACAGGACACACCTCAAGGACCATTACATGTCTGTGATCCAGACACTCCACACTGTGTTTTGTTGACCATCCACCAGCCTGTGTACCTCCTCACATCAGCTGGCATCCTCACCATTGGGCTGACCACCACTGTGTGTGCTCAAGCAACATATGATGACTTCATCTCCACTTCAAGGCCATTCACCATGATCACGCCATTCCACACACGGTTCGTGGATGGGACCCGTTATTCCTATACCAGGCATTTGTGTTTGCTTCTTCACTTATGTGTTTGCAGGTACTTTCTTGCATGCATTGTATACATTTTCCAGCATCCGCGACACCATTTGATTATCATCTTGCAAACTGTTTATGCCAGCATCAGCCGGCCACCACAGCTCAGGCGGCAATCATGCCCTATGCACTCAAGGTCACTTCCCAAACATGGTTAGCATCACATGTATCATCAGCATTGTCGGAGCAAGTCATGAACTAAAGAAAAATAGATAACTGTTATCACACAAAGCCAAAACACCCTTCCAGCTCAGCCAACAAACATAAGAAATCCATAAATCTGCTAATCTCTTCCATACATATCAAAGAAAGTTTCATATCAGTTTATAAAACATTTTCAAACAAGACATCTCAAAACTATACCTCAGAAACAGCTTTTCGAGTTGTACTATTACTGACATGCAGTAACACACTCACCCAGTGCAAACATCTTCACAATCAAACCCTACACACAGTGTCCTCAAATTATAAACAATAATGTCCTTTTTTCAACCTATAACCAAGCGACATAACCCTGAATTCATTTAAAATAGTTCTGCAGAATTACATCTATTGATAACCCTTCCCCTTCAGGCAAATTATCTATCCATAACTTTCCCTCTTCAGGCAAATTACATTCAAAGAACTAGTTTTAAACCTCTGCAAATCATTAAGAGTACAAATATAGAAGGCAACAGATCCATCTTATGTTTCTTACATCTCTGGGTCCATTCTTTAATTTTTTTTTAAGGTTTTTTTTCCCCCCCCTTTTTCTCGGTAGCGCATTCTGTAAATGTGTAATGCTGTAGTGTGATAAGGTAGTTAGCTGTATGTTCGACTCTCAGCCCTGCCAAGTGTGTGTGTGTGTTTCCAGCTGCCTGGGGACACAGTAATGCTTTTAGACACCTCACACCACATACATTCCCTATCGGCGTCTTTGCCTTTGCGGATGATGTAACCCACCTAGAAGTATGCCTCTGGGAGTACTGTGTTCAGTAAACTTGGTAGCGCATTCTGTAAATGCGTAATGCTGTAGTGTGATAAGGTAGTTAAGTGTATGTTCGACTCCCAGCCCTGCCAAGTGTCTACCTCCGTCTGTGTGTGTGTGTGTGTGTGTGTGTGTGTGTGTGTGTGTGTTTCCAGCTGCTTGGGGACATGGTAATGCTTTTAGATGCCTCACACCACATACATTCCCTATCGGCATCTTTGCCTTTGCGGATGATGTCACCCACCTAGAAGTATGCCTCTGGGAGTGCTGTGTTGAGTAATCTTGGTAGCGCATTCTGTAAATGCGTATTGCTGTAGTGTGATAAGGTAGTTAGGTGTATGTTCGACTCCCAGCCCTGCCAAGTGTGTGCCTCTGTGTCTGTATGTGTGTGTGTGTGTGTGTGTGTGTGTGTGTGTGTTTCCAGCTGCCTGGAGACACGGTAATGCTTTTAGATGCCTCACACCACATACATTCCCTATCAGCATCTTTGCCTTTGCGGATGATGTCACCCACCTAGAAGTATGCCTCTGGGAGCGTTGTGTTCAGTAATCTCGGTAGCGCGTTCTGTAAATGCGTAATGCTGTAGTGTGATAAGGTAGTTAGGTCTGTGTTCTAATCCCAATCCTGCCACGTGTATGTGTGTCTGTGAGTTTCCTACTGCATGATAACAGTACATTGCTTTTACACTATTCACTCTCCATAGAATCCGTACGGCGTCTTTACCTTTGATGCTGATGCCAGCAAGCTAGACATATGCCCGTGTGAATGCTGTGATCTAGTAATCACGGTAGCGCGTTCTGTACATGCATAATGCTGTAGTGTGATAAGGTAGTTAGGTCTGTGTTCTGATCCCAACCCTGCCAAGTGTGTGTGTGTGTATAGCTATATATATATATATATATATATATATATATATATATATATATATAATGTAGATAGATATTATGTGGATATTAGCAGTATTGAATGTGCTGCATTCTCTGTACGTGATCACCTTTGATGCATGTAAATCTGCTATGGCTCTGTGATAGTGCACATACTGTGTGCTATAGTGATCCTGAGTTATAGTTGTGTAGTGACCAGTTATTTTGTTGCTAGGTATTACAATGGGACATTGAAAACAATGATAGTACAGCACCTTTAAACGGTCGTGTGCACATCTCAACAACAGTCAGCAGTGATTATTACTTTGGAGGATGAGTATGGCTCATATAACGATGTATTAACTGACAATACTATGCAAATCAGGTTAACTTTACTGACTCCCGTTTATCCACAGGTTGTGTTACAGATCCCAAGAATGTATGTGTATACATTGACAGGTGCAGGAATGGAATATTGTTGAATGCATGGAGGGGTGTCCATGGCCAATAATGGTGATCTGTACAACCTGGCAGGTACGGTCTGTGACTGTCCCACAACCTCCTGTATATGGCTGAGACATGCTGAAACTGTGTACATGCAGACACACACATGAAACAAACAGCTAGGGCTAACACATGCACACACACATTGCATCAACATTGGGCCATGAAAACACTGCTGTCCCTCACACACACACATACTTACATGTTGATTGGATGGCTCAATGACAGGCTCTGGAAAAGAAACACTATACCCTGTGCATATGATGACATCTGTGCCACCACCTGTAATGTGTAACAGTGATGCAGGAACAGACTAACATGGTGCTGATGCACAGGGTGGCTTTATAGCACTGTATTAATGTTAAAATGTTGTTAACACAAAGTGTGATATCCTTCTAGGTGTATATAAGCAGGCATGATGCATTGCAGCTATGACCATCAATGTAGTATACTTTACAGCACTGTTAATTCTTCAGATTTATTATCCATCCATGTGCCATTTGACTGATGTGTGTAGTACTGGCAGCATGTGTTTCAGAGTGTGCAGTACGTGTGTGATGTGTGTAGTACAGATTTATACATGCTTACAAATGTGTACACTGGCTTACACAACATTACATGGGCTTCAACATTCTTACACTAGCTTACCCATTTTTCAACACGCACACATGGGCTGACGCCACACATGCTTACTCAGGCTTACAGGTGTGCACAGGCGCAAACACACTGTAAGCAGGTTAGCAAGAAACATCAGTGATATCCATGGCGTACACCGTCAGTTTCCTGACTTCACTTAGGATAAATCATAACACGCCTCTTCCACTGATGAGTAACTGACAGCAAACATGTGACACACTGCTCCAATAGGATTACAGTGTTTTATACATACACACTTATGATGTCACCTACCTTCTACTCTGATAGTCCCTTTAACCTACTCTTACACTTTAGTGGCTTGGCCCATATGGCATGGCAAATTGTGATTCACTATCCTCAGCCTCAATTGCATCGGATTGCCTACTAATCCTTGGTTACATCTCTGACAGAGTGCTTCTACACATAGCAACCAGTACTCAATAGCCATCTTGTCTTCAGCTTGCCATTCACCTGCATGGTGAACTGACTTTTAACTAAAATTACAATTTCTATGTATATTTTAAATACTTTTCTTGTTTTAAAAGAGCAGCACGTTTTCACACCACTGTGCTACGCTTACACACCGGAGATTGGGGGAGGACAAATAGAGTTTTATTAATTTCCAATGGAAAAATATGCCACTGGCCTTATATTTGGCCATTGGCATGCTTCTTCGACTAAATTCATCCTTTATTTGCAGCTGACATTGCTCCTTTTAGCTACTTGCAGAACATAACTCGGTTAACATCCGAGTACATTTCTGCACATAACTCTACTCTTGCACGGACAGCTTACTGTTTCACATATCGCAGATTTACATCATTTGCATAGCTTTCACCTACAAATGGGGTAATTTGCATATCCTAACATTGTCCGTGCAACGTTCATTTTAGGGGCTGTCTTACACGCCCCTACAGGATAGTGCTGAATAGCTCGGCAGACATCTTGCCTTGTTCTACTCTTACTCTACTCATACACGCCGGCCAAGGCTCCATGACTCCTGGCCTAAGATTTGCTGTGTGCTAATATGTCTATTTGTGGAGTATGCATAGCTGTAGGTATGTTTTGACCTGCTATGTCTGACATTTCTACAGAGCAGCTCCCACTTACATCATTTGTAAAGGTGACATCCCTATAGGTACTATATATACAGCTGTGACATTTGACAAGTCAACACATACCTGCGATCAATACTAAACTGACTACTTCAGCGCTTTTCATACCTTCAGATTTTTCTTGTAGTAGTATAGTCAATAATACTGTTTCCTGTAACATGTATCTGTTTCTGATACAAGATATATCATTTTATTACACTAATACACACAAGAAGAAATCACAGGCCAGATGCCATTACATTCCTTTTGCAGGACACACCCGCCCAGAGTGTTGTGTTCCTCACAAAAGGCAACAGGTGCTAATCAAAACATATTATGCTATCATCTACCTTATGTGTTCGCCGATATTTGCGCTTTCTGTCAGTGGCAGAACTCACATGCGAGTGTGGGAGACTGAACACTGTATCGGGGACACTGCATAACACCCTGTGGGACACATTTCTTTTGTTTCTGTTAACCTTCCACAGTGACTATCACAGGGCATAAGTATTCATTCACATTTATCGAGGTACATGCTTTTGACTTATACATGTTTTGTCATTTGTCATCATGTCTTTCTTCACACCTGTCCACCTGATTTCACTAGTTCTGTACATTTATTTAGGACAGTGTTACTTTCATACCTCTCAACTGTACACATTTGGGTAAATGTCACGAACTTAGACTTATAATGTTGTTCCTTTTTTCATAATATTGTGCCTTTCTGGTAAATTAGTGGCAAGTCATTAAGGACTGTGAGGTTAGATAATAATGACAGACATTAGTATTTTATAATTAATAACCCTCAAAACATTCATACTAATGAATTATCCATTATTGTATCAACGTTCTAACTTTGTCAGAGGAATATTTAAAATAGTCCCTATTTGTACTTATTTTAATATGCCTTTGTCCAGATGTCTTATTCTGAAAGGTTGAGAGGTATGGTTACCATCTTATTCGTACACATGTACATCCATGATAATCACTTACATGACACTGATATAAGTCCCTACGTCTTCCCCCAATGGTTTACACAATATCCAATAGATGGGTTCTTCAATTTTGGAAGGTATAGGCATGTGCTATACCCACATTGGAATATTAATCACTCCCATGGGGCGGACCTACTAAATCTGTGCCAACCAACACCTGGGAACCTAGGCCCATTATTGCATACCCATGATTCCCATACCTGACACCCCTCCACAGTAGTCATAAGACATATTTAATGTGAGCGATAATAAAGTACAAAGACAGTTCTAAGCACTATCCTCTCTCCGCATATCAGGACATATGTCATACATTCTGTCAACCCATGTGTTATTACCCTTGCACAAGCTACTGTTGCATGTACAGCTATATTGTAGCTGCGGATGTGACTTTCTTTGCTTCGATCATTACAGGACAGTGCCTGTAGTGGACCAATTTTTGGAGTCCTGCAAAGGACACCTATATCCATGTTTAAAGAGTAGAACTTGCAGATTTGGCACACTGGTACTTTCTGGGAAATGGTTTGGAAAGCAGCAGTGTATTTACCTTTCTTGCATGTCTGTATGTCTATCCATAATAGCTACGACGTAACCTGTTTATGTACATGTGTTATATCTACAAGGACATATGTTTATATGTTTGTTATGTATATATCAATTAATGTATTGTGTGTATATATATATATATATATATATATATATATATATATATATGTCTGTACATTCTTTATTTCATATATTTATTTAGTTTATAAGTCTGTAGATATATAGCTATACACAAATATATATATCCATATATAGATATATAAATAAATGTGTAGAAAACAGCATTCGTTTGCTAGGCTGTGAGCAGATTACACACACGCAGGTGCACTTGCATATCCTTATTGTGGGTTACATATGTTTACTAAGACTTTGTGCTTACGTGGGCTTTATTAATTGTGACGGTACCAGTAAATTATCTGTAATCCGGTTAACGGACATATGCGAAACACACGTTCACCTTTACATATTTAAATGTCTTTACAGCACAGACGCATTCATTACACTTTAAACTTATATGTGCTGTAGTCGTAGTTGACCCGGGACTGCATTCACGTTGGCCAGATGCTGTAACCACTATACTATTGGTGTTCTGACTCATTTATATGCATACCCATAGTACATAGCTACATTAACATACGCCTCACCGCTTCACTTACAACACAGGCATCCATTCTCCCGCTGGGAAAAACGCGGTACTACATATTACACATTCCCTATTCCCTACTGCTCTGGACCCAAGCTACATATTTAATCACTCCAAGGATATGCAAAACTCCAAGGCTTATAGTCCTGGTACATACAAGTCTTTGATTGTCAGGGTGTTCATGTGGTGATCTGGGTTTAGGCTTGTCCGCCTGGTGAACGGAACTGCCTGACCGAGTTCAAATGTCAGACAAAGCACATGGACAGAATTTGTCCATTTTATAGATTTTTAACTGTGTTTACAGACACAGGCGTTTCGGCACCTGTCAGCAGCTTTTTATGTTGGCAATACATAATATGGGTGGGGGTGGTTACAATACGTAATCCACAGTGAGGGGTGTTCCTATTCACATTTGACTATTTCCTGTATGCATTCATACGAGGATTATTATTTTGGACATGAATTAACTACAGGTATGCAGTAGTACAGTAAACAAATGTGAAGGTTTGTTACTGTAAATATGTACGGACCTCTGTAATACATTGTTGTTTTCTGGCAAATCAGTAGCTAATCATTAAAGACTGAAGTCAGAACATAATGACAGACAGTTGAGTTTCAGACTTCATACTCTTCGGGTAAGTAATGCCAATGTGCAAACTGTTATTCTATCAACTTTCTAAGTTTCTAAGAGCAATCTTTACAAATTGTCCCTACTTTTGGCCCTTTGTTCCACTTTTATTCACGGCTTTGTCCAGATATCTTGCTCTCAGAGGTTGACAGGTATAGTCGGTCACACCTACACACACATTAAGTGTCCCTCACACAGTAGATCAGGGTTATCTTGTTTACATCAGTGCCTTCATCACCCTTATACCATTTGCCACTATGCGAATGTGTGCAATATATTCTCCGGCTTATTCGTGTCGGGACACGTGCGTCACGGGCAAGTGTTTGATCCTGGGTAGTAGGTTATGCATGACCACTTAGGGCTGGACAGTGTTGTGAACCTCTAATGCACATTCCAACTTCTGTCCAGATATCTACAGGACTGGACTTCGTCTCTTCCGTTCTAATGTTTACACAGGTTATGTATCCCATGAGGGATATCCAAAAATTGGACCAATCCACAACAAGAGGAATACCGAACATCTTTTTGGAGTTACGAAAATGTGATGAGGTCGTGTGCAATCCTGCAACCACCTAGGGTGACACTACCTACTACATATGCATAGTGGTCACTATGTGTAGCTGTGGCTGCACCAAACCAGTAGGCTAAGTACAGCTGGATTTGCTGGACGTTCAGGTACGGGAGCAGGTTGTATGATGTGGAGGGGATGCTGGGTAGTCCATTATGCATCCGGGTGTGTTGCATTTCTTATGGCCAGTTCCATCCAGGTGTGTTGCATTTGTTATGGCCAGTTCCATCAGGACCAATCTGTGGGTATGTGCCAGTGACATATCTATACATTTGTATCGCACATTTCAATATTCATCTGTTTGTGGGATTGTGTTCTACAGTATGGCCTGCCTGCTTGTATTCCAGCTGTTTAAACATGTGTTTGTGTTTCTTTCAGCTTCACCCGCTGCTCCCTCATATACCTCCGGTTCACCTATTCTGCATATGACACAGTATCGCCTTGGAGGATTGTACCATTACCCATCCACCCCACACACACAGATTCCTCACACCCCATACATCACTGCTTTGGTTGTTGGCCCATGACACGGCCAGAGAAACACATGGAATACCCTACCATTGTCTGGTACCTGTATGGTTGTGTGGACTACCCTGCCATGTTTGCTTTCCACATGCTATACCTCATGCACATAGCTACACGCCCATACTTAACTTTCATTACATGGTTGGTATACCCGGGTACTACCCTTTCGACTGTGACACATCCTGACAAGTTCGGCTTGTATCGCTGACTTCCGGATTTTGGCAGCCTGTTGTACTCATTGGTAGGATGCCACCTTTTCCTATGTCCAGGATGGGATATATTCCATACACATATCTGACTATAGTGGACAACACCTCTCCACAGTCGACGGTAGGGTTGCCACCTTTTCAATTGGCCAAGTGGGACATTTTTGGTACAAACATCACATTTTACAGGCCGACACATACCCACGGTCATACACAGGATAGAACTTAGAATTCTTGCCTATATAAAAGCTTATTCTTGTAGCAGTTTAGTTGCTTATTCAGTTTCTTATAACATTTATGTAATTTAGATACAGAAAAACTGTTTAATGCAACTATTACATAACATATAGGGAATAATTTTGTCCTATAATCTCAGGACATTTGCCATTTCTACAGGTTTTTGTCAGGACACAACTGCCCAAAGAGGGACTGTCGCTCGCAAGGTGGGACAGGTGGTAATCCTAGTCGATGGTATGGATAATACTGTTCCTTTCAGCCTACATGTGTCCTTATTGTTGTATCTGTTTATATGCTCCTTCTGTTTCGTTTACATGCTTATTCTATTTCCTATCACATTTGGTATGTGAAATATGGACATACCTTTTGTATGTGACTATTACATGCCTTGTGGGATATGATTCAGACATACAGTCGTTAGATATCTACATTTCTTGTGTATTTTGTTATGGACGCATCTGCCCAGCTGTGTACCCTCCCTCACATTACGGGTCAGCTGGTGACCCTCACCATTGGGCTGGACGTACCTACTGGCGGCTCGCTAACATATGATGCATTTCACTTCCACTTGGTATGGCTATCTACACTGCGTTGGACTACGGCCACATGGTCTTCCATGTCATTTGTTCGTGGGATGGGACCCGTTATTCCCTACCGTGCATTTGTGTTTGCTTCTTCACTTTGTGTTTGCAGGTACTTTCTTGCATGCATTGCATACATTTCAGTATCCATGGACACTGATTTGATTACTATCTTGCAACTTGTTATATGCCAGCATTTTAGGTTGCACATCGACAGTTGCCATTTCCACGCCTCCGTGCGGCACTTCGACATGCCCTATGCACTCGCGCTCCCTTCCTGTGCACATGGCTGTGTTGGCAGCACGCCTTCATTAATATGCATTTGCCGCTACTGTGCCCTCTTCATGCCGCACGGTCGGAGCAAGCCTTATGCCAGCCTTGTGCCGAGCTTCATGAATCCTGGGGTAAGAAAAATAGATAATCACATCTCACTTTAACAGCACAGTTAAAATACCCCTTCATTATAAGTCGCTAGCTAACAAATATAAGAAATCCATAAATCTAAGCACCTCTTTCCTTCTATACACTATCAAAGTTGCAGGTGCTCATATCAGTTTATAAAACATTTTTCAACAAGACATATCTCAAAACTATACCTTCAGAAACAGTTTTCTTGAGTTGTACTATTACTGACATGCAGTAATACACTCACCCAGTGCAAACATCTTCACAATCAAACCCTACACACAGTATCCTCAAATTATATGTGCAGCCAATAATGCAGTCCTTTTCATCAATCTATAATCTTATGCCAGACATAAACCTGAATTCATTTAAAATAGTTCTGCAGAATTATCTATTGATAACTTTCCCCTCTTCAGGCAAATTATCTATCCATAACTTTCCCCTCTTCAGGCAAATTACATTCAAAGAACTAGTTTTAAACCTCTGCAAATCATTAAGAGTACAAATATAGAAGGCACAGGATCCATCTTATGTTTCTTACATCTCTGGGTCCATTCTTTAATTTTCAGTGCATACTATCTCATCCCACACCACTATCAATGTTATTTCTATGTACCCTTGTGTATCACTTCTTCTTTAGCCTCCATCAAAACCTCACATTTATTTCTTACTTACAAAATCTGTATACTGTTTATTTTTAAGTCAACAGGCAACTTTATATCTCCCCTCTATTTGCTCCTTTAGTCTCCCCTTCACTTCTAAATGTCTACACTGCAAACATCCCAAAACAAAAACATAATCATCTATGACTATCACACACTACAGCTAACATTTAGCTCCCCCCCCCTTTCTTGTCTCTACAGTTATTGCAGGATTCCTGTCCTGCAGCAGGACCTCACATGCTCTAATATGCATGCAGATTTATGTAACAGGGGCAGAATCTTCTTCTTCTTCTTCTTTTGGCTTTTCCCGGTTAGGGGTCGCCACAGTGGATCACCTGTCCGCTCATTATTGGCAGTGGAGTTTTACAGTGTCAAGTTGCCAGCCTGGTGCTTAACCTTCCACAGAAGGCACACACACACACTCACACCTAGGGCCAATTTAAAGTGTCCAATCCACCTACAGCATGTCTTTGGGATGTGGGAGGAAACCGGAGCACCCGGAGGAAACCCACGTGACCACAGGGAGGACATGCAGACTCCGCACAGAAGGCACCCCATCCGAGGATTGAACCGGCGCACCTCTTGCTGTGAGGTAGCAACGCTAACCACTGCACCACTGAGGCCGCCTTAACAGGGGCAGAATACTCTATCAAAAATTAATTGAGAACCACAGTGGAGTATTGAAGAGTGTTTATCAGGTGAAGTGGACAACAGAGAAGGGACTGTCACTTAAGAAGGAAGAATGGGTAGATGTTTAGAAAATGTCATGCATTAAAATGTGCCATCTTTTAAGGGAGTTGCATTTAATCTTTCTTCATATGAGTTACTTGATACCCAAAAGGTTTTCAAAGAAGGTGGGATGTTAAACAACAGAGAATATAGGAGGTGAAGTACTGAGAAAAAAGACAATGTACATATGATTTATAAATATGCAGTTATCAGACCCCCTTTGGTAAGAAACCATGCTGAAGTGGGGATTAATTTTTTTTTATATGTGGAGGAGTAAACATAAGAAGATGGAAAAAGAAACAAAAATTATCTCGATCTTATCACAGGTGGTTAATAGGAGGATTGCAAGAAATTAGAAAAACATAATATGGTTTTAAAGGCTGATAGCATACCTCCCAACCGTACCGAACAACTTGTTTTTTACCATTTTTGAGGTCCAAATAATGGAGTGCTACGATTCCCGAGTTTCAACCCTTAATTTCCTGTTTTTTTATTTTATTTCTTTTCTTTTCACTTTTTGAGCTGACATCATCATAATGTCAGCTCCATGAAAAGGCTTGCTGGAATTGAGCTCAAGGGCTCAACAACATAATGTACGTGCATTTCCAGCTGCTCCAGCAAAGCCGCAAGGCTGTTGAATGTAGTTGCAAGCAAGAATGGATAGCTACAACAATTATCTATTAATTGTGGCTGGCTTATCTGTTAAACTTCCAGGAACAGAATTGAACGTAGGTGCAAGCAGGATTATTGTATTAAGCTGCTGCTGAGATGGTGTGTGCATGTATAATGCCCCAGTTGCATATACCTGGTGGATAGGGGTACTCAAGCTCAAACCCTGTACCTTGGGTACAGGTAACAAGTGCCTAAATTCCCTACCCACCACCACTTGTGAAAACTTTCCAGATATTTGCCTCATATTTCTGTTCTATTCCTCATAAAATCTGTGGTTTTCTGGATTTTTGTGGCAAATCAGTGAAGGATTGAATTCACTAAAGAATGACAGACATTTGAATTTCAGAATTCATAGTCTTCAGAAAATACATGGCAACACAAAACCTTTTATTCTAGCAATTTTCTAAGTTGATAAGATCAGTATTTGAAATTTGTCGCTATTTTTTGGGGGTACATATTACTTTATCAAACTTTTAAAAGTTCGAACATCATATGGTCAACACCATATGATCAAACTTTTAAAAGTTCAAACCTTTCAGTGGAGATCTCTGTACAGTGTGGAACGGGAAGATTTCCCTTTCCTGCACTGCAGTTCAATCCTGGAGTTGGTATATTTAAAGAGTTGGGGGTCTGGGGGGTGCCAGGGAGCTTTCCCCCCTGCTTAAAACAGTCAGGTAGGTTTCTGTTATTTTTTTTAGCTTTTCGAACTTTTAAATGTTTGAGCATATGTCTTCGACCATATGATGTTCGAACTTTTAAAAATTTGATAACGTAATATATACCCATTTTTGGGGCCATATTTCCCCATTATTGGCTTTGTCCTGGTTTTTTGTGCTAAGTGGTTGAGAGCTATGGTGAGAACTGAATTCACTGAATATGTTTGGGGGCTGTATTCCCCCATTATTGGCTTTGTCCAGGTGTTTTGTGCTAAGAGGTTGAGAGCTATGATGAGAAGTGAGAACTGAATTCACTAAATGATAGCCATTTAAGTTTCAGTCTTCCTATCCTTTAGAAAGCTGCTGATTTGGCATAGTGGTATACTGCCCTGCCTGTAGTGCACAGGGTCCTGGATTCAAGACTTGACAGTGAAACACATGGTGGTAACACATTTTATTCTAGGAACTTTCCAAAATTATACAAGCAAAGTTTAAAATGTGTCCCTGGTTTTGAGGCATTTGCCCCTCCCCCCCCCAATAAATTTTGGCTTTTTCCAGATTTCTTGTGCTGCAAAGTTGAGAGATACAGTTCAGTGTTGAGTGAATTTTAGAAGGAGCTGAGAGCTTCAGGGCAGGAGAAGTTTAGTGTTGCTTATCATGAGCCAGGTTGCATTGTTAATAGCATAACAGGTTAAATGCTTGCTTTTGATGTAGAAGGTTGTGGGTTCTACTCCCACAGTATGTAGATGCATTGCTGATACTATACTTTGTTGTTGTACTTTTAAAGGGGTGCATGTAACAAGTCAAGGGTGTAGCTACAGATACAACAGAAGTGAGAAAACATCATGCACAAGGGCATTTGTGCCTCAGTGGAAAGTGTAAAAAATATCATTAACCCAAATTCAGGAACAGAAAATCAGAATTATTATGTTCTGTGCTGCATTATAATAAACATATTTTTAAACAAGTACAGTACATTTTCCAGCATTCAAGATAAAATACATATTTTTCCACTGCAGACAGTGGAGAAGCAAGAGTGGCCAGTTAACAGCACCTGGATTATAATGATAGTTTTGATGCTTCAGGATGAATGTAGGAAAGGGTCTGTCAGTACTTGGACTAAAAACTGAAAGTCTTAAAACATGCAGTTCGACTAGTTTATTTTGTTGTGCATTTACAGCTATTGAGTTGGTCTGATAACACAAATCAGAATAAGTCAAGCAAAAAAATGAAATTAAAAATAAGTTCAAGAAGCTGTACAAGATGCCCATGGCTTACACTACTGTCATTCTATTTACTTGAAGTTTTATATATATCATCATAATCTTTCGGCTGCTCCCATTAGGGTCACCACAGCAGATCACCTGTTTCCATTTCTTCCTGTCCTCTGCATCTTGCTCTGTCACACCAACCACCTGCATGTCCTCTCTCACCACATCCATAAACCTTATCTTAGGCCTTCCTCTTTTCCTGTTACCTGGTAGCTTCATCCCTAGCATCTTTTTCCCAATATACTCAGCATCCCTCCTCAGCAAATGTCCAAACCAATATAATTGTGCCTCTATATACATATGTGTGTGTGGAAGAAGACTTTTATTATGGAAACCTTCTGAATTGGGCAGTTTTGTCATTATTCATTGATGCATTTTGTTTCATTGCTTACTGGAAAAATGTTCAAACAATAAATCTAAAAAGTGCTCTAAGTCTAACAAGTGTGCTGTATTATACAAGGAATATAATTTAATAAAGTCAGGAAAGTGTATCAAAGGACACTTGTATGTTTCTTGTTTTGAGGTCAAGGATCCTATGATTTGAAAACAGTGCAAAGGTAATCTTTATCCACCACTGGCCAGATACATTTTCTTTGGATGTAGTGTGGGTTTCAATGCTGTTTCAATGAATGGGCATTTCAAGGGCAGAGAAGTTTTAATGCTAAGTCTATTTTCATTGTGAGACAGTATTGCTATATTTAGCAGAAGTCTGTTAGCGTTTGTGCATTGTGCTATAAAATGTAAAATAAAATCCAAATAGTAGAAGTAAAGCAGTATGCACATTAGTGTTTATGGTAAATGGGGCCATAATATAAAATAGCCAGGTAATGAGACACTGGAATGGCTGCAGGGGAACTCTGAGACCATACTTTGGTTGTCTGTTCTTCAGTTTGCATTTGTTTTTTTTTCAATAATCGTTTTTATTGTTTTGCAAAACCATTATACAATTCACACACTATTTACATTATGTACAATATTGCTTCCAGTGTTTTAGTTCCATTTTGAATTTCCCTATTATACATTAAGAATAAATATCATTTTAACCAAGTACAGGAAAATAAAATCACAAAAAATTAAACATAAAAGCATCTATAATAGACAATTATAAACCAACTCAGGCCAATAATTTGTATTATTTCTACATTTTCTATCTAATCCAAGAATGTGTTGGACCACATACAGAATGTCCTGACGGAAAGTGGATAGGAACTGCTATGCCAAAATAATATTAAAGATTTGTTCCCAAATTTTTATGCTGTTTATACTTTTCTTATTATTTCTAATTAACAATTTGTGCGCTAATATATGCTTAATCGCTACCAGCCTGAAATTTTGCCACGACACCTGTGCTGGGTTCAACCAATTTGTGGCTATATATAATTTCATTAGTAAACAATATTCATAATTACAATCTTTTTTGTTTTGTCCAAATTCTCCGGTGGAATATGTAAAATCAGAAATTCCCAGGAGAGTGTTGAGTTTTGGTAACCCATTTTTTGTAGTTGTAACTTTAATGAATTCCATAATTTATAAATGCACTTGCAACTCCAGAACATGTGTAACAGGTCTGCTGTCTTATCTACACACTGTGGACATTTAGGTGACTTTTTTGAATCAAATTTATGAAGTGTTAGATGGGTATAATATGCATTGTTAAATATCATCAATTGAGTAAAGACCAGTTTTTGCAGTGATACGGATTTTAATGTTAAGTTAAACGCCTCTACTATTTTACTATCGTCTAGGGATGGCAATTTCTCTCT
Organism: Protopterus annectens; assembly: GCF_019279795.1. Classification (NCBI taxonomy): domain Eukaryota; kingdom Metazoa; phylum Chordata; order Ceratodontiformes; family Protopteridae; genus Protopterus; species Protopterus annectens. The sequence goes on along the minus strand of NC_056730.1, from coordinate 237,450,301 downwards.
CCATTATTTCGATAACAAAATATGATTATTATATTTTCTCTCTTTTGCCATTTTATACGCTGAGGATATATATTTTCTGTCTTGTTGCAATGCTTCCCACAGATGACATGAAATAACTAGTTCCTCTTTTTTAATTTCAGAACTGGTAAAATAATTTATGGCCAAATCTTTTAACTGCCTCATTATAATTAAATAAGAAATGGGAAGATTCATCTCTTTTAAGATATCATGTACCGCTACTCCTAAGAAGGGGTATAAATCCCTTACAGTTAATTCCTTAATAAATGGATATTTCTTTAAGTCTATCAGTTGATTACCAATAGTTATATTAGGATTCCCATCAAACGGTTGAAACATCATCATATATTTTAAAAGGTTCAAGGAGGCAAACAGAGTTTGAGTCGCCATTGCCCATACCTTGATGTGCTCCATTAACTCATATTTACTCAATGTTCTTATATTCAAAAATGGTACAGCTTTAACATTAATTCCCTTCCCTTTTATATGTTTATAATTTAGCAGTACCCATTTGGGTATCCATTTTCTATTTTCACTGTCCAAGTAAGACACCCTTAAAATCCTATTGGCCTGAATCACTGTATAATACATCTCAAAATCCGGTAAATCCAACCCCCCCCCTCATTTTAGGAGCCATCAGTTTCTCATAGGATATTCTCGTTTTTCTGGGTTCCCACAGAAATTTCCCCAATCCTATCTGAAATTGCTTAAAAAAGGATTTCGTAATTTTAAGTTGTGCTGCTCTAAAAATATATAGCATTCTGGGGAGAACGTTCATTTTTATTATCGCTGCTCTTGCCATCATCGGTAGCTTCAACTTACTCCATCTTTTCAAATCCATTGTTATTCGGTCTCCAGTTGCCTTAATATTGTTGATAAAAAATTCTCTATTTTCAGTTGAGAAGTCAATCCCCAAATATTTTATTCTTTCTTCTGTCCTTACTCGTCCTATCAATGGTAGCATTGAAAAAGGTGTAGGTGTCTTTAGAGGGAATATTTTGTTTTTTTTTAAATTTAGTTTGTAGTTAGCAATTTTCTCAAAGGTTTGTATTGCTGTTAGTATTTTTTCCGTATCTGACACCGGTGTGGTACTGTATATATTTAGATCATCTGCAAAAGCAGCCATCCTAACCTTTAACCCAAGAAGTACAGGAGAATTATAAAAAACATTTTGTTTCATATAAAGAAATAAAGGTTCCAAATACAGATTAAACAGTATGGGAGACAATGGGCACCCCTGTCAAGTTCCATTTTTAATTTGAATCCTTTTGGAACATTCATGATTTATATATAAACTAGTGTATGCATTCTTGTATAAATTTCTTAACATAGAAATAAAGAGTTGAGGTATATTGAAATATGCTAATGTTTCAAATAAATATGCCAAATTAACTCTATTGAATGCTTTTTGAGCATCAATTATTAAAGCATATATGTTCATATTTTTATACTTCGCATAAGATATTAAAGTATGAAGAGTTAATGTATTGTCTGTAGTCTGTCTCCCATCTATAAACCCTGCCTGTTCTTCTGATATTATCAAGTTTATTATTTTTTTTAATCTACTAGCTAGAATAGATGTCATGATTTTCATATCAATAGTCAACAATGATATGGGCCTATAATTGTCTGGATTTTTGGGATCACTATTCTCTTTCAATATCAGAATTGTTCTTGAGGCATTAAAATGAAGATCATTGCTGCCATTCGAAATGATATAATTAAAGGTCTGTGAAAGTACGGTGCTCAGAATCCCACTAAAAGATTTATAAAATTCAGAGGTCATACCATCTGGTCCTGGGGCTTTATGTGGCTTTAATTTCTTAATTGCCTCTAAAACTTCCTCAACTGTAATCAATGCAGTCAATTCTCCATGAGAATCCTTGTCAATCTTGGGAAAATTAATTTTCTGTAAGAACTCTTTTCTCTCTTCATCATGCCCATGAGTTTGTTGCTCAACATATATCTGATTAAAAATTGATTCAAAAATCTTCATGACATCTGACTTATCAGTATATAACGTATTGTTATGATTTATTTCGGTAATTAATCGTGTCGATTTCGTCTGATTAATAATACGGGCTAATGCTTTCAAGGGAGTTTGAATGTGATTTGCATATTTAACTAAACTTCTTTGTTCATACAGTGTCAATTTTCTGTTGTGCATAAGAAACAGCTCTTTCTGACATCTTAACAACTCAGTTTCTGTTTGTTCAGTGTAGTTACTCATCAGCTCCTGGTCCAATAATTGTATTTTAGTTTCCAGATCCAGTTGTTCTTTATTTTGGAGTTTTTTTATAATAAGTGGCTTTCTGAATAAATAATCCTCTTAACAAAGTTTTAGTTGTAGCCCATTCTATATCTAATGGATGTTCATTACGGGGTATATTGTATACTAATTGTTTAAGTATCTCCTTAACTTCCTGTACTATATCTTCTTTGGTTAATAGGTATGGGTTTAAGGACCAATTATATCCACCATGATTTTTAGTATTCAAAATATCGGTCTTTAAAGTTAAAGTTATTTTAGAATGGTCTGAGAGCTGTCTAGCTTGATTAGAAACCCTAGGGTCAAGTGAAATGAACACTTCTGGAATTAAAAAAAAATCAATTCTTGACCACATTTTATGGCAGCTAGAATAGAAAGTAAAGTTTTCTGCCTTTGCTTGTATGTGTTTGTGTTTAAAAGGATCATACAGTTTGAAATCCGTTCTCAGTTCTTTCAACGCTACCATTGCCTGCTTATTAAAAGCAGTCGAAGCTCCCAACTTATCAGTTTTAGAATCTTGGTATGCATTCCAATCCCCCCCCATCACTATGTAACAGTTGTTATATGACTGTAGAATAGAGTAAATTGAAGCTATATAATAATGTTGGTTCACATTTGGGGCATAAACACACAAAAGTACTATCGGCTTATCCAAACTTTCAGATTTGAGAACCACCAAACACCATCTGCCTTCTTTATCTATTTTGTCCTCCAAAATTTCTCCTTGAAACTGATTCTTGATTATAATTGCCACCCCTGCACTATTCGTAGTCCCTTCCGCCTTTACATCCTTCCTAATCCATTTCTTGTCCTTCATTGTTTCCCACTGGTCATTAGTCAAATGTGTTTCTTGTAATAGAATAAAACCTGCTTTTGATTTAAAAAACAGATGCATAAACAGCTTTCTTTTTTTCATGTTCTGGAGTCCTTTAACGTTCCAGGAATCTATTATCCACATTCTAAACTATAAATTGATGAATAATGGTATCTATTTTTTGTTTTCCACCTTAAATTGACAAGTGTTGGTATTACGTGAATTTTTTGGAAGCAAAACAGCCATCCCATCCCTACCCAGTGCCTATCCACTATTCCTCCGGACCAGGATGAACATAGGTTTTTCACATTGGATAACATTCCCCAAGTAGCTAATCTACTAATTCTATTAACTAACAATAAAATAGCATGCAAAAAACCTACACCAACTATATCTACGTCTACAAAGCCTAACCCAGACATTCCCTACTAAACACCGCACTCAAGTAACTACAGCTCTGAACATTTCCCTAATATTCATGTAAACTAATTGTACCTGACATGTCAAATAATTCACTTTTAACAAACTTTAAATTCAGCAATAATATATTAGCATTATAATTACTTGTTCCAAAACCTTTTAACTAACAGTTCACCTAATAAGCACACAGTTGTTATACATTTGTTTAAAACAAGCCATTATTTAGGTCAGCTATTTATCTTCAAAACATTCCTACAATATTGCATTTAATTTTTATAGATCATTACAGTTAAACATCACCTATATTACACATCTACTACTACTGTTTGCAAATTATGCTATATATATTTTTTTTTTCCTTTTTTTCCTTCCCCTTCTTCCCCAAACTGATCAAAGTTAAAAGATACTTATTTATTAACTTATTTACTCACTAAATAAAACACAGTAAGTTACAAAACAAGCATGCAAAGGAAAAAAAAAAAAAGAGAAAAAAAATAACACAAAAAATAGACTGCATTACCTGGATTTACCACTAAGCCATAGACTCTTATACAGCAACAGCCAAACCATACATTTTTATCCATACAAGACACACTTTACCTCATTGATCGTTTTACAGTCATTTTAGCATCAAATGAGTCCCAAAAAGCTTTGTTTTCGATTTACAGCAGCTCTTCTTGCTTCCCAGCAGTTGCAGCAGTCCAGGCAGTTCATTTTTCGAATTTTCGCGCTCGCAACGGGGGAACCAATTCGCGATCGGACCTCTCAGCTGCACCACGCTCAAAACGGTCCCCCTGCTTCCTTTTCCTTGTTTCCTGCTGCCTCGTGGGTCAGGAGCGCTCGTTGAAGCCATAAAACTTCGTGGAATCTTCGTGTTTCAGCTAGGAAGACGAGATTAAAAGATAAAACGGAGAATTACCAGGCCTGCTGAAGAAAGAAGAACACACAAAGGATTTTGAAGCCTCGGATCCTCGTAAATGAAGTCTCCCATTCACTCTAATGCAGGAAGAAGCCAGGATGGACTGTTCAATTTTCAGACGGTGGCACAGCCTTAAAAAGCTTCAAAAAGGTGGGTCTGGCTTCTTTTTTTGTATTTACAGTGTATTTAATGCCATCAAGAGTAAAGATTAAACTGTTAGGATATTTCATTTGAAATCTAATGTTTTTGTCAATTAGAAACTTACAGTATGGAGCCAGCATTTGTCTAGACTGTCTTATTTGTGTTGGTAAATCCTGTGTTATAGAAACTTTATAACTTTGCCACATTATAGATCCCCCAGATTGTTTTATGGTTAGAAGTATTTTATTCACATCCTGGAAGTTTAATATTTTGACATACACAGGTCTTGGTGTATTTGAAGCTTGGGAATTCCTGTAAGCTCTATGTGCTCTTTCGATGACAATTTGCTGAACAACCACAGAGTCCTTAAGTAATGTTTCAAATATTTGTATGATAGAAGTGTTCAGCTCATTATATTGGATTGATTCTGGGATCCCTCTGATGATTATGTTGTTGCGTCTTGATCTTGCTTCCAGGTCCAGAATTTTGTTTTGCATCATTTGAATATCAGCCTCATGTGATTCAGATCTTTTAGTGAGCAATGTTATATTGTCTTCATTTGCTGCTATTCTGGTTTCTGCTTTCTCCATTCTTGTTAGAATCAGATTACATGTCTCACTAAATGTTTGTGTTTGGGATGTTAGGTCTTGTAAGGCATCTTGTATAGGTAATAATGCAGACTTAATTTCTTCCATCGTAACCTGTTGATCAGATTTCACTGATGCCCCTGTTTTTGCAGTCTCTTGCTGTCTAAATGTTTTCTGTCTCTTAAATATGGATTCCTTCTCTGGAGACTGTAATGCTGGCAGTTTAGCTTTAGTAGTTGTAGTGTCCATATTTTTATCTTCTTTTGACATTTTGAAATGCTGCAGATAGAGATGATTACCAAGTAAAGGTTTCAGTAATGAGGTAGTTCAGTCCTTTGTTTGGTGCTCTGTTCAGAATCAACCAAGCAATCAGTTCCAATCCTGTTGTCACCAAGCATTTTTTTTCAATTTTTTTTCCTCGATAAGATCGCTGACTTCTAGTAGTTTATTAATTGCTGTCAATTAGTTGATTAACTCCAAATGTACATCCGCAGAGTTGATTTTTGTTTCTGGTCTTTGGAGAGCTGAAGTACTGCAGTGTTTATAGAATGGCGGCCATCTTTGTCTCCTTATATATATATATATATATATATATATATATATATATATATATATATATATATATATATATATATTTCCCCTTTACAATCCCCAAATACTGGAAGCTTGAATTTCAGTATCTCGAGACCGTAAAGGCAAAAATACAAAATCTCGAAAGTGCGTAAGTGCGAATTCGAATATCTTAAATACGTGCTTATGCAATGCAGCAATGGGACAGGAAGTGTTTGGTGGGATGTTTTATGGAAGTGAAGGTAAGTGAGTGTATGTGAGTGTTACTGTAAGTTGTGCGTGTGGGTTAGGGTAGGGAGGTTGTGTTTGTGTATGTGTGATGTCTGTGTGTGTGCGAGGGAGTGTTGAATGTCTGCATGTGAGTAATGCATTTCTTGACTGTTAGTGCGATCTCGGAGTTGGTATATATAAGTTGGGAGGTGCAGCCCCCCCCCATAGGAGGTGAAGGGGGACTTGGCCCCCTGCATAAGTGTAGTGTAGGATTGTCTAGTTTGTGTGTTGTGGGTTGAATGGTGTGCGTGTTGTGTGGTGCATGGTTTGTGAATGTCTATATATATATATATATATATATATATATATATATATATATATATATATATATATATATATCTAAATATATAGATAGATATGTGTGTGTGTGTGTGTGTGTGTGTGTGTGTGTGTGTGTGTGTGTGTGTGTGTGTGACTGTGTGTGTGTGCATGTATATATCTATACCTCTAGAAAAAGGTCAGTCATAAGTGGAGTCGCTAAGGGATCGGTCCTTGGACCAATCCCTTTTGTAATTTACTTCTCTGTAGTCACGGCCAATGTCAGTGGTCTCTGGCTGATTAAATTTGCAGAGGATTGCAAATTAGGAGTGGTCATATAATCCCACTTCAACTCAAATGTTCTCCAGGAATGGCTGACACAGATAAACAGCTGTTGCCAGAGCCATGGACTAAAACGAAATGCCAAGAAATGCATAACAGTATCCTTCGAGAAGTCATCCACCCCTGGTAACTATCATATTGGCAACACTCCTCTTAGATCTGGCCTAGTAGTCAGGGACTTAGAGAGACACATAGACAGTAATCTAGCCTTTGACCATCATGCATCTATAGTAGTGAGGAAAGCATTCTATGTTGCACAGCATATAAACAAAGCTATGGCATCTAGATCCAAGGAAGTCATTTTTATGCTATATTCTGCATTTATCAGACCTGTCATTGAGTACAATGCCCGCTTCGGTATGTATCTAACCAGGAGTATCCAACAACTGGAATGTCCACAGAGGTTCCTCACTAAAAGAATACAGGGCATAAGTAATATGTCCTATGCAAACCGCTCAAGCCCCTACCCCTGCTTTCTGTCTCCTACAGGCTATTGAGGGGAGATCAATGCCTGACATACAGAGCATTGTCAGATCCCACTCTGATGGATCTCCTGCATATCCACAAAACAAACAGCACCAGAATTACCCATTTAAAATACTTAAACCATGCCTGTGATATAACTAGGACCTGCCAGAGAGACAGGTTATGTATCCTAGAGACTGACCCGTCTCTGGAACAGGCTCCCCATCCATGTGAAGCAGAGTTCCTCCATAAACCAATTCAAGTGTAAATTGGACAATTGGATGGGGAACAGGAAATTCATCCCTGGATTGGCACCTATGTCTCTAATAGGGGTTTTGGCATGTAGCTTGTTGGACATTTCCCTGCAAGCTACATTGCCAAAACCAGAAGGCTGCAGCAGTAATTCACCGCAGACTAGTATGGCTGAAATGCACAATCACTGCAGCTGTATGCTATGAACAGAGATGTAGAATAATGTGGCAATTCATAAGGACTGCTACCCGGCTGTTTTCTAACAGAGACAGCCCTCTAGAAGAGTTAAACATTACTTATAAGTAAATGAATGATATAAGTGTTTTAGGTTGTATTATGAAAATATTTACAAAATATATTCAAATGGTGGGGGCTTCATAAGCTGCAAAAGAGACTTAAATTATGAAGAGCATGCCTTAAGTAGTTTAATACACTGATATAAATACCTAAATTCTACTGAGATCTGAAAAATAAGGCCTTCTCTTGTTTTATAGCTAGGATTTACTGGTACTTTTCTAGATTATAATAAGAAGTATACACTATACTGGTGCATACAGAAAACCCATTACTAAATAAGCTGGTGAATTATGAAAATGAGGCATTATTAAAATTATTTAGTGTATTAGTGCAATGAAGAGAATCTTTGATTCAGAGACAAGGAAAAGCTGCTCCAAAGACCACCTCATTAGTAGCTAATTACCATGTCTCACAGCTGAATAGTGCATTATCAGACCTCACCACACTAATATTCTCCTTACCAACCCACATACGGCTGTAGCATTGACAACCCCCAACACACACACACACAGACATACAGACACCCATTTACACCTGCATACACCCCACACACACACACACACACACACACACACACACACACACACACACACACACACACACACACACTACACACACACATCCTTGCAGACTAGTCATGGAACCACTCACATAACAAACTCACACATGCATATTCATATACATATGCAAACATACATGCGCAGACACACACATACACAATAGCACTCACACACACCCACATACACACAGGCATACATACAGACACCCATGTACACACACACACACACACACACACACACACACACACACACACACACACACACACACACACACACACACACACACACACACACACACACACACACACACACACACACACACACACACACACACACACACACATCCTTGCAGTTACAAGCAAGCTCCTACAAACACACTTATAGTCATGGAACCACTAGCATAAAGACCCATGCATGCATATTTATACACAAACACACACACGCATACTCAGTGACAACTCAGTGATACCCACCTGCAGTCATAGTATGAGCCAAGAGCATTTCAGGGGAGTGAATGGCTAAATGCTGTCAAAAGATGGTCTTCAATTTTTCCTCTTTGCAAAAATTCTAATGTGGTGGAGAAATTCTCTGAATCACTGAGTGAATGACTGAATGCTGTCAAAAGATGGCCTTTAATTTTTCCTCTTTGCAAAAATTCTAATGTGGTGGAGAAATTCTCTGAATCACTCTATCAGGTTATTCAGATGCCATATAAAATAACCAATGAATAGTGCTGTATAACAACAAAGTTTCTGATACTCGAACTGCTATGCCAAAAATAAAAATTTAATAACACAATGCTTTTGGGCCAACCACCCTTCATCAGTACATAAAATAATACATTTTCATCTCTACTTTTAAATAGGGATTAGTTGAAAACACATGATACAGCCAGCCTATCATCATCAAGTAACTGTTACAACATTTAAAACAATAGTGTCTAAATTTACAATATTTAAAAACTATCATTTATATACTAAAAGTAATAAATTAACTTCAACATTAAAAAAGAGAACTACATGTACTTGCTATATATTTTCTCTTTGTTTTTTTTTCCAATATAGGTTTCAGGCTGACAGTATTATTTAGACCTAGTTCAGTGTCAGCCTGAAGCCTGATAATCCATTCATATTCTTTTAATTCTAATGTATTATTCATATCACCTCCCCTGCTTCCCATAACAATTGTATCTATTCCTCTAAATTTAAACATGTCTATAGCCATTCTCAGAAATATACTTACTGAGAGCATTAGTGGCCACATTTCTTCTAATCTCTGATTTATGTTCAACTATCCGCTCTCTTAGTTTCCTGGTGGTCTTACCTACATAAAATTATGTACATGCTACACACGTAGCTAGGTATACCACTTGAATTGTATTACAGGTTGCAGAGGCTGTGAAGGTATACATTTTACCAGTTACAGGATGCTTAAATGTATCAGCGTCATCATAAATACCATTACAGCAACTACAATTATAACATTTTCTTGTCCTTATTTTTTTTAAGACTCCTTTCTTAACATCTCTAAAATCCTTATAAAATAATTTTCTTTTTAATGTTTCAGTATTTCTGTAGGCGAAAGACAGTCTCTTCCCTACTATACTTTTAATCTCAGATGTGACCATTAATATTGTCCAATTTTTTTATTATATATCGTACATCCTTAGTGTTAATATTAAATGTAGTAACATATCTAACTACATGTTCTTTTCGTCCTATTAATTGTGTTGCTTGTACTATATTTGCACTAAAAACTGGTTTATACCTATCCTGCCTTCCTTTAACAATATCTTCATATATCGCATTTACTATCTCAGTGGGCTATCCATTATCTTTAAATTCCTGTACCATCTCTTTAGCCTGAATGACAGTTATTTTCCTCAGTATTGAGCTTACTTGCTCTTATAAATTGGGCCCTCAAGGTACCTTTAAAAGTATGCAGTGCATGTATACTGTTCCTATTAATATATCTACAGACATTTACATTTTTCTTATGTATGGTAGATTCTATCTTACCTTCTCTTTTATAAAGCTGAACATCTAGAAATACTATACTCTTATCTGATACTGACATTTTAAATTTTAAGAAGTTTGTGAACATATTCAAATATATAACATAACTATAAAATTCTTCCTTGTTACCTCCCGAAATTAAAAAGCAGTCATCCACAAATCTTCTATAAAATATAACTTTGCTATTCAGTGCATTCTCTTTACTATAAATATAGTGTTTCTCCCACTCATACAGAACCAGATTAGCATACGTATTTGCCAATGGGGTTCCCATGGTTACCCCAATCAGCTGCAGATAAGGCATATTATCAAAAATGAAGACATTTTTTGTTAATACTACTTCTAGCAATGTACATATATTCTCTATTTCCCTAGCCTGTAGATTAATTTCAGTATTTAAAAAGTTACATATGGCCAACACTCCATAGTCATTCTTAATCACTGTAAAGAGGGACGTAATGTCTAATGTTGCAAACATAAACCCTCCACTAACATATTTTTCATACCATTCATGTAAATCAGACAAAAATGTTGCTATCCTTCAATATACTTGGACATTTACATAAATATTTCCATAGTATCATTTGTAAATATTTTGAAATTGGTTCAGTTGACCATCCACCCCCTGAAACAATAGGTCTCAGGGGTGGATTGTCTAAGCATTTATGTATCTTCGGAATCCCATATATTTGTGGGATCCTAGGACATGAAACAGAAAAATCATTAAATAAAACAATTATGTCATTAGAGAGTTGGAAATCATATATTATCATATTTATATCTGAAATACATTTCCTAACTTCACCATACGTTATTCTTTAAAAGTCAGTGCATCACACAATGTATTTTTCCTGATCCATTATCACTACTGTGCCTCCTTTATCTGCTTGTTTCACTATTAGCCTATCATCTTTTTCCAACATATTTAGTGCTTTATAGTCATCATAAGTCGGATTGTACAATTTCTTCCTATTCCCTTTAGAATAAAGGGCTCTTAACTCCCTTTCAACCACATTCGCAAAAGTAGTCAGAATAGGGCAAGTGAAAGGTGTAAATGTACTTACGTTTTTAGAAATAGATGTTTCAGAGTTCACATCTTTAAAAATTAATTTAAGACTCACACTTCTGACAAATAATTTCAAGTCCGTAATTGCCTTTACTATATTGTCACATGCATTAGGTATAAATTTAAGTCCCTTACTTAAAAGTTCGACTTGGGATGCCGTTAAACCTACTGTTGATAAATTTACAGTACCTCTTATTGTCTGGGTCAGCGCAAACCACCTTGCTGAAAAGTGCAGGACTGTTGCTCTTCCTCTTCACACAGGCTGTTACTTGCTGAGTTTGTCATTGTTGCGAGTGGCCTCTCAATGGTGCTTTCTGTTGTAATGCTACCGTCTCTGGTAGCTTCAGCTGAAAAGGTGAAAAAGGGGTTATCTCACCTCTTGAAGCTTTATCCTTGTCCATACATAGATGCTGATAAAATTGGTGTTCCTTTATTTTAGGATGCACAACGTTATCACCAGTGTTATCTTTTTGGTTCAGAAAAGGGATTTCCTCTCTGTTTGTGACGTCTCTTAGAGCTATTAATGGACATTGGTTGGATGTTGTGGACAGCTGAATTTCCATATCCGCATTATGATTGGCCAATAAGCCTTCTGTTGGCAGTATGGTTTCCAAGCTGTCCAGCTGATCCAAGCGATTTTTTACATTTTCCTTTGAATTAGTAGTGTTATTTTTATTGATAACCCGATTTTGATTTTCATTTCTCGACCAGGAAAAGGTGTGACTGTTCTTAAAGTCATTAACATCTCATTGTAATTTATGCTTTTTTTTGGATTCCAACTTAATATCAAAAAGATATAGGTGATCTAACACTATTTGATACATACTACTTGAGTTTGAGTAGCAGGGCATATTTAAAGTGTAATTTTCCAGTTTCTCTATTTCTTCCACCAGCTTCTTTTCTATTGGCTCAAAAAAGCCATTCTTTAGTCTCATGTAATCTGCACTTAACTTTAAGTTAAGCTGCTGCCATTTTCCAAGAAGCTCTGGATAGGTATTTGCATACAGGGGCATTTTCAATATTCTTAGCCTTCGTGGTACGACTCCCAGCTCCAAGTAAGCTTGAAAGCTTAACCGCTGCCATTGGAGCTGTTTGTATGCCTGTGCTTTCTTTTCTAAAGTATCCAGCACTTTCTCATACTCTTCCACTACTTGGTCAGCAGTTCTCAAGGAAGAGGGTTCATTAAGTACTAGTTGTAACAATGGATTTACTTCCTTTTGTAAAAGACTCTTCACCGAACCATTCGGTTCTCTCACCACAGTACTCTGTGTACTATTTGCATTCATAATGCTGGCTGAATGATTCTACCTTAAAACTTGACGCTTACAGTACTGTCAAAAATACTGAATATAAAATAACCAATGAAAGGTGCTGTATAACAACAAAGTTTCCGATACACAAACTACTACGCCAAAAATAAAAATTTAATAATGCAAAGCTTTTGGGCTAACCACCCTTCATCAGTACATAAAAATAATACATCTTCATCTGTACTTTTAAATAGGGATTAGTTTAAAACACATGATACAGCCAGCCTATCATCATCAAGTAACAGTTACAACATTTAAAACAATAGTGCTGCTACATCACTCAACCTAACTATGATATGGTCACCTTCAGAGATTAGGCTTCTGCACCATGCCTTTCTGAATCCCAGGGAGAATTATAGGTATTGTGCATCTAGAAATGAAGAGTGATGGCCTGAAGCAAAATTAGTCAGTATTTTATAGATGTTTTGTTAGCTGGATTATCGCTTACTGATAATGGGAGTATGAAAGCTATATATCTATATATATATATATATATATATATATATATATATATATATATATATATATATATATATATATATATCTATAATTCAAAAACAAAGCCTGAGCAGGATGGCTCTGTCTGGTATACATTTGTTTTAAAATAGGTGATAATGTATGCAAATAAATGAATACGTGATGAAATGCAGGTGTCAAGATTTAGAAGCAGCAGTAAGGCTGATGAATTAGAAAAGTCCAAGTATGAAGTGGCACAGCATGCAGAAAAATATCAGTGCAAATGTTGGAAAGTGCTTCTCTTAAACTGACTCACTCAAGTGGAGTAAAATCAAGGGTTACTAAAGAGATGTAAACGACAGACTGTTCAGGAGAAACACATCTTTACAGTAGTATTGTTAATTAGTTTCTAGGTATTCAACTCAATTTTATGTCAGTAAATACGAATTGTATAATCGTTTGTAAACAACTTACAATATTATAGTAGTCCCTCAAGCTACACACATACTTTCAGCAGCATTTTGTTCATACATCTGTGATCTTTCACATGAGGTTAAGCAAGGAAGCCTGTGTTACTTGGTTATTGAGATATTTACAAAATAAGGAAATCATGACAATATAATTTAATAGTATAAACAAGAATTATCTCTTAAGCAGCACTAGACAAAGGTCAAATATTTGTTCAGTTGTGTTGCATATCATATAAGCTTTAAAGCAAAATCTTTTAATAGCTTATGTATAGCATGGTTTTGAAAGTATTAAGGCAAATATGAATATGCTATATTAGATGCCTAAAGGCTTTTTGGTAGATTATAACTGCACAAGATGGAGATGTTAGTAGGCTTTAATCAGTTAATTCAGGTAATGCAGGGCCTATCCCACCATGAAAACGCCACAGCAAGATGTGTTGTGATGACCGAGACTTGTTTACCATGGCCTAACTAACCAACAGATCATTGGTCATTTATATTATTTATTTATTTATTTATTTATTTATTGACATTTGTTAACCGGGTTTGTCCAAATGGGATTGTGGCCCATTTTCAGTGGAGACCCGAGGAGAAAAGCTCCAGTAATACATTTTAAAACAAGTACAATTTTAAACAATATTGATATAATAGCAGTTATAGCAAAACGATTCACATATGATGGGATACATGCATATAGTTAAAGTTGCATTAAAAAGAAGCTAAGTAACAATTTTACATTGATATAGTTTAATAGGTCAACAATTAACATTTTTATTTGTATAAAATTGTGCAAATGCATAGTAGACACATTGGAGAGAGAGGTGTAATGAGGTACAAAGTATGGTCCTTTTGAGGGTACATAAAGGGAAGGAAGATTAGGTAGGGTCATGGCAAGGGCAGGTTCTGGAATTGAGAAAATAAGCTTTTAGTTCATTTTTTAAAGTGTGAGGTGTGGGAGATTGAATGTAAGTCAAGGGAAAGTTTGTTCCAATCATGGGCAAGGGAGTGTTTGTAGAGCAGTTTGCCTACTGACCTTTTTGGGTGGTAGATATCAAGTAATTGTTGGTTAGAAGTACGTAGGGTGCAGGACGGGATGTAGATGGAGACTAAGGAAGATAAAGATGGACAGAAGGAGGGTTTATAAAGAATAGAGTGTAGCATATTACATTGATAAGATAGCAGAAACTGGGGAAGTTCGAGCCATTGAAGAGAGTTTAAAGAAATGCAGTGGTGTGAGTTGTATGGGGAGTTAGTAATGAATCTGGCTATTTTATGGTAAGTCTGTTGCAGTTTGTTTAGAGTGGAGGCCTGGATATTGGTAAGAACTGGGGTGGCATATAAGAGGGAGGGGAGGAGGAGTGCCTCGCCCAGGGTAAGTCCAGATTCAGGGGTTAGGAATTTTTTGTTCTGATATAGCAGACCTAGTTTCTGTTTTTTTTTTTTTTTTATACATTGGAGTATGTGTAGGTTGAACTTGAGTTTGTCATCGATAATGACCCCTAGGAGTTTTGTGTGGGTGTCAGGTTGGATATTTGTATTGTTAGAAGATGTAACAAAAAAGGAGGTTTTGTGATGAGAAAGAGAACGGGGAAGGAAAAGTAGGAGCTTGGTCTTTTGGGATTTAGGATCAATAGGTTGTGAGAGAGACATTGTTCAGTGGATAGTAGGGCCTGTTGGCTCAGGGAGTGTAGTTCAGGAATGTTATTTGAGATGGATATAAGTGTGGAGTCATCGGCATACTGAATAAGGGAGGATTCTTTGCATGAAGTGTAAAGATCATTGGTGAAGATGTTAAACAAAAGGGGTCCCAAGATGGAGCCTTGAGGAACACAAGTGGAGATGGGAAAGAAAGCTAAGGATGAGAGCCATTTGACAGATTGTTCCCTGCCAGATAGGTAACTATTAAACCAGGCAAGTGTGGAAGGGGATAGGTGTAGATTTGCAAGTTTGGATAGTAGTAGAGGATGAGAGATAGTATTGAAGGCTTTGGAGAGATCTAGGAAGAGACAGGAAATGAGTTTATTGTTGTCTACGGCCTCTGCAATGATATGCGTGAAGGAGAGGAGGGCAGTGGTGGTGCTGTGGTGAGGACGAAATCCATGTTGGGTAGGGGTAAGTAAGTGATGTTTGAGGAGGCGATTGAGAAGCTGTGAGTGAATACATTTTTCTAATATCTTGGAGAGGGGAGACAGAATGGCAATGGGTCGGTAGTTTGAGGGATCAGTGGAGTTTCCACCTTTATAAAGAGGGATAGTGAAGAAAGATTTCCAAAGGGTGGGGACAGTTGATTCCAGAATAGATCAATTAATTAGTATAGATACAGGATAGGCAATTGAGTCAGCAGCAAGTTTGAGGAATGTAGGAGATAGATTGCCAGTGGAAGGAGAGCAAGGTTTTAGCTTGAGTAGTAGAGATTTGATGTAAGTAATGGGAACTGGCTCAAAGGAAAACAAAGTTGTGTTAGTGGGACTTGGAGAGGTGGGTGTCGAAGTAGAGTTTGGCTTAGTGGTTACCAGATTTTGGATGGAAGAGATAAAGAGTTTATTCAGGAGGGTAGCTGTTTCCTGAGAGGAAGAGTTAGGGTATGGGGAGGGATTAGAGGGCTTTCCAGGATAGAGGATGTTGTTGAGAGTTGACCAAAAATTTTGAGGATTGGATTTGTTGTTAAGCTGAGCAGAGCTATAATATAACTTTTTGTCATTGGTTGTATGTTTTTTTGCAAGGTTCCTCAGTTGGCTGTATTTTTGAAGAAAAGGTGGCTGTTTAGTTTTAGTCCAGGTTTTCCAAGCATGATCTCTTTGTTTTATAAGGGACCTAGTCTCTTTGCAGAGCCAGGGAGCATAGTTTGATTTTACGCTGATCTTCCTAGAGGGAGCTAAGGGGTTTAGAGTATTCATGAAGATGCTATTGAAAGTGCTTACAACATCGTTTAAAGGGATAAGGTGGGGTTTAGGAATATGGGAGTAGTTTCTTAAGATGGTGGTAGGGAGATGATCACTGAGGGAGTCAGGTAAGGTGGAAGGATTGTGGTATTGGTGGGGGGAATTCGTAAGGATCCAGTCTATGATGGAGCTGGAAGAAGAATTTTTATGGAAGCGAGTGGGAGATGTTATAAGTTGATGGAAGCCGTGTAGGTGGATATTGAGTTGGGGGGAGTCAGTTGTGAGTTTGGACCAATCAATGTTGACATCACCAAGGATAAGTGTCTCATATGGTATGTTGTGGGAGAACCAGGATAGGATGTTTTCAAGAATGGTCAGATTGTTACCAGGAGGAAGGTAGATAGAGGCAATTGCAAGATTTTTGTGGGGATTCAGATGGCAGTTAAGGATGATGATTTCAGGTGGGAGGAAGTCAGGAATTGGGGAAGGGTATGGTGAGAGGTTAAGAATGTTTGAGTAGAGAATGGCCACGCCACCACCTTTTTTTATGGATCTATCAGATCGGAAGATATTATAACTTGGTGGGAGTATTTCACTATTTAAGATGTGTGGCTTGAGCCAGGTTTCAGATAGGGAGAGGATGTGAGGGGTATTGAGAGCTATCCATGAGTGCAGCTCAGTGACTTTATTTGCTAGACTCTGAATATTCAATGAGTAAATAGTTAAGTATTTGGATGGAGATGATTGTTGTGACTGAGGTTGGTGACTGTTAAAGGAGTAAGATGGGGCAGTGTAGAGGTAGTTTTTGGGAGAGAAGAGGGGCCAGGGTTGGGATGGATATCTCAAGAACAAAGTAGGTTTTTAGTGAAGAGAGAGTGTGTAGTAGATGCTAGATGGAGTTTGCATAGTTTTGACTTAGCTTTGTGGGAAGGTTTAAAAACCTGTATTATGGCTAGTTTATATAGACTTAAGATATAGGTAGTAAAGAGATTAGGGAAGACAGTAAAAGATGAAGTAGTTGGATATATGTTGTATGAGTGAGAAGTTGGTGAACATAGGAGTGGGTCAGAGAGATTGGAGTGGTAAGAGGTGGAGATAGAGAGAATAAGGAGTAGTGTAGGAGATATTAGAAAGTAATACATGTTGGAATAAAATATGGTCAGCTAGAGTAGGTAGAGAGACAGTGGTATAGATGAAGTGGTGTTGACAAGATCGACAGAATAGTAAGGTGGTTGTGGCAATAGGCAGGAAGTAGAACTGTAGTGGCTAGTGGGACAGGAAGGGGAGGGATAGTTAGGTATAAAGGTAATTGTAATGGAGGTGGGTGGGAATGGGGGTAGGGTAGGGGAGCGAAGTGAGCCCCAGTGTAGCGAGGACAAACGGAGCGGTGCTAGCACCCTGATCAAGATGAAGTCGTATAAACAATCAGAAAGGATAGTGAGAAACTAACTTGAGTGACAAGGATATAAAGTTTCTAAAGGTATAGTCACCAGAAATAAAATAAAAATAAATAAAATATGAGCAGAAGTAAGCTTGCAAAAGGACAATGTCCTCAAGTTACACAAGCAGATTTACTTGAAGGAAACCCAGTGCTGTATAGTTAAAATAAGCTACAATAGAGAGGGGCTTTGCAGGGGAGAGAGGTATTACCAGCAGCTAAAAGCAGGGCAAAACATAAAAAAAATAATATGTAAGAGTCTGAAGACAGTAAAATAGGGCAGGTGCACTAGGAAAGGCAATTATGAATGAGGCTAGAAATGAATTCAGGGAAGGGTAAAGTGCAGAACAGGAGAATGTGCACAGAAACAGTATGAGGATAGTGGGTAACCAAAGAGAAAGGATAGGAGCTGCTGGCGTCTGCTTTTTGTGGTGACTAGCAAAAAAAACACTTTAAATTCTTGTTGTGCTTATAAAGTCTAGCATTAATTAAAAGATTAGCTTATGTAGTAGTTATTTACTGGGACACATACTTCAGTGGTATTATTTTAAGCTTAAAATGGTGGCTTCCGGACAGATAGTAAGAGTTGCAAGGTATCTGTTAAGGTCCTCAAACCTGTGCTGCCTGTACTGTGGCCAAGAGAAAACCACAGGGAAAAATCCACTAGGGCTATAAATACAGAGAGGAGGGAGATTGGTTATGAGCAAGTAATTCAGGAAAAGAGTGAGAGACAAAAATACCATTGGTAGAGAGAAAAAAATTAATACAGGGAGGCAGAGACAGTATACCCAGCATTAATTTCCATTGTATGAGTGTCTTACATGCGTAGCTAACTAAGAACACAGCAGTGTTTACACCTATGCATAAAGTAATGCATAAGAACAGTAGTTAACAACAGCACAGTGTAGACATACACAAGGCAATAATTTAAAAGCAGATCATGAGTCATTGATGACTGACATACACCTGACACATATAATAGTTCAAAGAATAAGAGACTCAACTGTACCCTTAGTGTATGTTGCCTGAACTGTTCCAGTCATAGTGGTTTTGGGACTTTTTAGGTTCCATAAGGTTTAATATGTGTGTGTGGGGGGGTGTCTCTGGGTCATCTGACTCAAGTATGTGATCCTGGACAAGTCCTTTGATTTGCTGATTTCACAGATGGAGAATCAGATATGGTTCTTCAGGACCAAAGTCAAAAAAGCCACCACCATGAGTGACTTCTATGTCAGCACCCTCCTCCCTTCAGTCCAGTGTGTCATTAACAAAGCATGCCAGTCATTTCCTTTCACTAATCTGATGGTCTTTATCCTGTAAACTTCCTAAGTCATTGACATCCTTCATACTGTTCATGAACAGCAGGACTGATATAGTTGACAGTAGTGACACCATTGTATATCATCACCCCCAGAGGTGCTGAGTCATCCATCCACCTAACACAGAAATTGTAGACCAGTATAATATGGACAGAAGAACTGTGCAGGAGCTGGTCAAGATGTGTCACCCTTATATGCAAGCCTTGGGTATACATGGAGTAACTATCCCTGTGAGCACTAAGGTATGTATGGCTTTGAACATTCTTTTTGCAACCAAAAGGGGACACAGTTGGTATATACCAGGCATCTGCCCCAGGGATACTCCATCAGTTTATTCTTGCAATGCTACAATATGTAAGAGAGCATATGTGTGTTCCACATACCACAAAGGACAGAAGCTACATGATTTGGGCTATTTTATGACATAGCCCATTTCCCTTTAGTACAGGGGTCATAGAATGCATCCATATTGCAACAAAGGCCCCATTTGGGGAGTGGGGACAAAGGTATATTAACCATGAGAGGTTCCACTCTATCAACTGTCAGGTGATGTGTAATGAACAAGGTATAATATACAATGTGTCTGCAGACCACCAAGTCAGTGCCCACAACTCTCGCATATAGTACATGTGATCTGTACCAACAGTTCATTCTGGCTGATTTTCCCCAGGGACATCTAATTGGAAATGTCAGATATGCCCTGGAACCATGGCTAATAACACCTATTAGAAACTTCCAGAACATGGCAAAGAATAGCTAAAGTTTCTCCCCCACCATCACAGACCTGGATGATTGTTGAACATATGTTTGGCTTGCTTAAGATCCTGTTCCATTGTCTGGATTATCTGGTGGTGAAGTAAACAAGCAGTAAAATACTTTCAGTCTGTGCAATGTTGCACAGCATCCCGATATGCAAACAGTTACAGCCGGGCAGAGATATCCAGATAGAGGAAGTACCAGACTCAGCGGCAGATGAGGTGTGTGGTGGAAAGCCAGTGGAGGATGCAGCTGCAGGGGATATCTATGCTAGATGTAGGTTGGTACAGTATGCATTAGTTCTGGCTAAGAGGCAGCATTTGTTTTACAATTATGTGTCAGGTTAAAGCAATATACATCAGATTAAAAACTATGTATGTCAAACTACATTTAGGCTGAGATGTGCCAAACATAGAGTGCTCAGACAATGTAACAGGCATAGGCTGCTCAGGTAACAGAGTACTGAGAGCAGGGCACATAAATCATTATATGCACAGGTGGGGAGGGCTAAAGTGACAAGTGTTAGCAGTGTACAGGGTATTTGGATGTGTGTGTGGGGAAGGCTCATATCAGAGAGTTTGAAGTGTTGTGTAGACTGAACAGGGAAGTGGTGGTTTCTCCTTTGTTTTGCAAGTGTGTAGTAGTTGTGGACACTGCAGATGTGTGTGTGTGTGTGTGTGTGTGTGTGTGTGTGTGTGTGTGTGTGTGTGTGTGTGTGTGTGTGTGTGTCTATGCCAGGGCAAAACCCTAGCAGATGTTGCAGCATTGTGCTGGAAACTGATGGACAGATCAAGGGCATTAAAAACCAGCATATTCTGTGTTTGTGCACATCCATGTCTATGAGGGTGGCCACTCATGGGAAGGTCACATGCTGAGAGGTTGCAATGCTCTGTGACTGTTAACAGCAGCTATGCTTTGTATGGACTCTGCAGGAACACCCTGTCTTCTTGTATGTCCACATTTCCCAGTAGTCCTCTCAACACTGGAAGGCACTGTGGAATTGGAGGTACTTTGTGTTCCACAACATGCCTCCCCCCTTCCATGGCATGCCTCCCCTCTAAACATTGAGGTGGACTGTTCGTGGGAAGTGCATCAGCTCTAATGTGTGACTACAAAGGAAACCTATTTCAAGCAAATGCCTGACCACACATGCCCATGATGTTGCACATGTGGCCCATATACTCCCTAAGGTCATCATTCAGACCACATAGCACTCCAACTGAGTTAGCAATGCTATGCTTGTATTGGTGTCTGCCTTTCTTTGTGTTATGGTCCTGCATAAATGCTAGGCAGAGGCCAATTACACACCAAGCTTGATAGGTGGAGAGTGCCCATGGTGTAACTGGTCACCTGCAAGTCGTCTGTTGATATTACTGTGGTCCTCCATGGAGCTTATGGTTACAAATAGGGACTGTGTCAGAGTACATGGAGTTGAGTGGAGTGGTTTATTTAGGAACACAGTCTGTAAATATTAAGGGCCTACCTGGTTCTAGACAAAGATCCACAGTGCATACTGTACTTTCCCCTGTGCTATCTGTTCAGCCTTATCACACCAAACACATAACCTACTCTAGAATACTCACAGCAAGTTGCACAGAACTCATAATACCATGTAGCATGTTTTAAATGTCCCACTTATGCTAATGTGGACCAGTCACATGAATTTTCCTGTATGCCACACATTTTCATTGCTGAAATTACCAATGCCATGTTAAAAGGCTTGCTGACCTCCAACCACTTACATCAGTACCTGCTAAGTGCAGTGAGCATGCAAAGACAGGTCAACAACCTCTAAAGGGATGTGAAGAAATATATTTTATTTCTGTAGCTTGCAGACACATTAAAGAGCTAAACTGCTATCACATTAGGCACCATGAAGCGTGTTCACATGCTCTTCTCAGGGTTCCCATCTTAATGGCATTATGTCATGCTATGTATTTCTGTGCTAAGAACAGGTGACACCACATCTAGTTATGCCAGCTAGATGCCCAAATTTGTGAGTCATGTGCCAACACCATGCATGACCAGGAGAGGTATAAAATAATTCTCTGGAATGTGAGCTACTGAATGGCCAAGAATATTAATGCTGGCAGAGCTCACAGGTAGTGCAGCAAGGAAACCAAGAATTTTCTCTTCCTGCTGCATAGGGTTCACCAGGATTGCTTGATTGAGGACTCTTATGAGGGTCCCCAGTAAAAAGTGGATGCATAGCACAGCTTTGTCAGGGTGATGACTGATGCTGCTGGTATACCTGCTTTGGTTAGCAGTGTCAGCATGACTACAGTGACTGCTGATTTGACATTTTGACTTTCTTTGCTACTGGGAAGAAGAACTCAGAGTTAGGGCTCCTGCAATGTACTGCAAGTATCTGTAATCATGCCATTATCCTGTTATTTCTTTACACATAATTCTGATTGTATTGGACATTGACTCAAGGAGTTCTGTGTTGCTGTAATGGAGCTCATGGAGAGCTCCCACCTGCTCCACAGGAGAATGTAGTGGCTCCGCAGGTGAACAGTTGTGTATGGTTTATTCACATATTAAGTAGGATTCCACAATATTAGTGTCAATTATGGGTACACACTGCACTGCCAGAATGTGTAGCTGCAGAAGTTATATTACTTTGTTACAGTGCTGCATCTTAAATATTACCACTAAAGTAAATGTCATATTTCTCAAGATGAGGTACATAAGGTTTGGATATATTATGCACACTTTGGACTGACTGATGTTATATTTTTTATAAGCACAAGTGCACCATGATATAACATTTATTAGGAGAAGTAAACAATATTTTTGTAATTATATGCATTTTGCTATTCACACCACAAGCAGCTGAAATTATTTGGTCAAAAGTTACACAGGCAGGGGTACCTACTAAGACATGGTCATCTCTCCTATTACAGCACATCTTTAGGTAAATGACTTAATGGATGGTTGTACATGCATGGCCTGTGCAGCCTGTATACTTTTGGGGGTTAGTGGCTGTGTACGTGGGGATAACATGTTTGAGTGGATGTGTTTGGGGGTTGCTAATGTGTGTGGGGTGTATTAGGGGCAGATATGGGTGTTGGCTGTGTGCCTCTTATTACCATACTGCCATGCTTCACTACAACATATGTTATGGTCATTTGTTGGATCCCTTTTTGGATGTTGGCTTGTGTACCCATTAACTCCACATTGCCCATCCTTTTCTCCATCATATGACACCATTGGACATACTTTCCTCTGACATTCACCTATTAGTCTTGCTACAGCCATGCTATGTGAGCTGCCTAAAACCCCATCAATATTCAATGCATGCAGTGGGGCCACAGGGCCACTAGTCCACACACAGGCTATGACATCTGCAACATAACAGTCCAATGGCATCACTTTATCATACATACCTTCATACACAATCATAGCAGTAGGAACTGTGACAATGCACACATGCCTGCACATCCTACCTGAGTGCCTTTGGGTTACACATGTAGACAGAACTGTCTGAAATGTCCTACTAACTTTTGTTACTTCTTGGGTAATGCACAATGTGATTGATCGTGATATACCAAATACTAATGTGTTTTGTTTTTCTCTCCCTCTTTTTTCTTTATCACTATCCTTTTTTAAATGTGATTTAATGTATATGTGTGTGTATGTATACACGTATATATCTATATATATATATATATATATATATATATATATATATATATATATATATACGTGTGTTTATATATATATATATATATATATATATATATAGATATATATATATATATATATATATATATATATATATATATATATATATATATATATATATATATATATATATATATATATATATATTATATATATATATATACTCACACATATATATATATACTCACACATATATATACATCTATGCTTCCATTTTCTGCAGTACCTGCCACAGCTGTGCCACAGCACAGGTCCCCACTCTTTGACCTGAGCTTTTCTTAGCATTGCTCTATCTAGCTCCAAGCCTGCCTTCCAACCCAGTGCAGTGGGGGTGGGTGGGGGTGGCCTGTCTGCATCATCTGTGATCTCTGTTAGTCACTTACCAGAGTGAAGAGTTATTGTTCTCTCTTTTGACACTGATAGGGATTTGTAGTTTGTCACATTCAGGGAACTTTCAGAGATGTTAGGGGAATTGCTGACTGTCAGTCTGAAGCCTGCATTTTGTGCCTAGAGTGAGCCCTTGTGCAGTTTGAAGAGTTGCATACCTTCCTGATTCGGCCTATACCACTATAGTGGATCTAAGTGGGGAGGGAGGGGAGGGTACTGACTGACTTTTCTTTGAGTCTAACCCAGACAAAGTGAAAATAGGAGGGTTATACTTAACCTATCTCCCATCCTGGTATACCCCTTCCTTATCCAGCACCCCGTACCCTGTTCATTGTCTAATCTTCCCCAGCACCAATGTCCTCCCTTTGCCTGTATGTCTATAATTCCACTGTTTTACCCTCACACGTGTGTTAGAACCTCCATTTCAGTCATTGTCTCTGTTTATGTCTATGTGCCCCTAGTTCCATAACTCTAGAATCGTTCCATCTCCTGCCTTGTCCTTATATTCGTCCCTGTCTTTCCTTGTCAAAAAAGGGAGGTACCTGTTCTTGATAAAAAGGATACTCTTTTTCACCTTTCCCAATTCCATTGTTACCTCCTGTGCTTCCCTGTATATGGTCCTTTGCTTGTTCCACCCCATTCCTAATTTCCTAAACACACATTTCCCCACATTTAAAAAAAAGATATAAACATTACTGAAGGCCATTTATTGTGGCTTCCAGATGTTCTTATGGCATTAATATGAGGCTCCTGTGCACACATTTAGGTACTTGCTCAGTACTTGTCTTCACACCATACCTGGCTGCAGTTTGTCTCTTTACTGAGTCTGCTATTTCTACAGGTGGATTTTGTTTTTATTAGTTAGTAGCAGTTTTGGCTGCAAATTCCCAGCTAGTTAATTGTATCATTATGGCCTCATTGCGCTACAAGGCATACATGCAGTAGCCTCAACATGACTGCAACAGGCATGCTTCTGAATCCTAGGGTGAGTCACCCATGTTTAAAGACTATAAGATCTACTCTGTCACATTTTGTAAGTGATGGACCTTTTAAATAATGAATGAAAGGAAATCCCAGTGACCTTTCTGGGTGAATGTTCATAGGTAACAGGTCATCAATAAGGAATGCATGTTGATGCAAGAAATAAAAAACACTGTTTTAGCCACCACCAAGATAAGATGTCATTTAATACATCTACAAGAAAAACAAACTATAAATTCTTAGTGAAATGATTATGAAAACATCAGCTTTCTGAATATGCTGACGTGTTTCCCCAATGAGAAGTATATGCATAATCCACTGATAGCACAGTCAATAATATAAAGTTGTTAAATCTCACACCCATTGAACCTGCAGTTGACGACATTGAAAGCCCACTAAATCCCCTCCCCCTTCATATAAACTTCACAACGGCAGAACCACAGAGAAAAAAAAAGCAGCTTGCAAGGCTATAGAAATTCCTGAATGTTGTACTACTAGTTGTCAAATAACCAGATCACAGATAGGACAAGCTGCAAAATCACTAGTGATGTTATTTATACAAAATAATTGTCAGTGCTATTTGTATTACAGCAGTGGCAGCGGTCACAGTTTTTAGAAGTTTTCATTTTTTCCATAGATGTGAGACGTGAAGTTACTCATGTGGGGAAACCCGTTGCATATATATATATATATATATATATATATATATATATATGTGTGTGTGTGTGTGTGTGTGTGTGTGTGTGTGTGTGTGTGTGTGTGTGTGTGTGTATATATATATATATATATATATGTATATATATATATATATATATATATATATATATATATATATATATATATATATATATATGGGTTTATAGGTGGGTACTAGGCTAATGGCCCTGGAGCCTTTACAAGCCTAGCCCATAGGATAACCCTGGCATCGTGCCACCTGACCTTAGTTCCCAGTGCCTCTGTCAAGCAGAGCCACTGGAGTGATCACCAGGGTGAATTTTCTATTTACTACCTGCTCATTAAGATTTTTCTTGAAGAGGGCCAGTGAGGTGCTCTGCTTGACATGTATGGGAAGTCTATACCATAGCATGGGCAGTCTCTGGGTTATAAACCTGTCCCTCCAGCATGTTCTGTTGATTGTGGTAATGAGGTTGAGGTCTCTGGAGTGTGTGGTTTGGAGGGATTGATATTTCTTTAAATGTAGCATTTCTAACAGAGCTAGGTCAGACATGGCTTTGTAAGTCAAGCAGAGATTGCCTCTAAGTAGGCGATATGAGACAGAAAATAATTATGAGGTACTTTTGTGGCCTCTCCAGTTGTTGGAGGTGTCTAGTGAGGTACATGCCAAATGGGGCATTGTACTCGATGACTGGCCTAATGAAGGAAGAGTAGAGGGAGACAATGACCTCTTTCTTCCTGGCTGCAAAACCCTTAGTCATGAGATGTGCCACATAGAAGGACTTTCTGATCACAGTGGCAATGTGATGGTCAAAAGAGAGGTTGCTGTCAACCTGTGTTCCCAGATCTCTTATAACACCTTGTGTGTTCAGTAGACTACCATCAATGTGGTAATTCAAGGGAACTGGGTTTTTCCAAGGGGGATTACGACACATTTTTTGGCATTGAGCTTAAGTCCATGGTTTTGACACCATTTCTTGGTCTCAGTAAGGCCTTTCTGTAGGATGTCAACATCACTTGGAGAGTTAACAATAGCTCCCAACTTGCTTGTCTGTGAACTTTGTAAGCCCAAGTCCCTTTGTGTTGGCCTGGACTTCAAAGAAGTAGATACCAAACAGGAGAGGACCCAGGACCGAACTCTGTGGGACTCCACTCGTGACTGGTCGGCAGTCTGACTTGGAGTCAGCTACTTTCTCACTGTGGGTTCTATCTGTGAGCCACTTTGCAACCCACCTAGTAATATAGGGGTTGATGCCTAGCTTAGTGAGTTTTTCTATGATTCCTGAGTGGGAAATGGTAACAAAGGCCTTGACCAGATCAAGGTAAGCTGTATGAACCACCTTGCCTTCATCCACAGCTCTGGTGACTGACTCACAGAAGTCGACCAAGTTGACCATGCATGCTCTACCCTTCACAAAACCAAACTGTGTAGGATCCAGAGTTTGGAGCTTCCCTATATCCTTGTTTATTAGGTCCATGATGATGCATTCTATAGCTGTGCATATCAGACTCATCAGGCTAATGGGGTGATAGTCCCCAGGGTTTGTAGTCACTCCTCCTTTGTGGAGAGGGATTGCTGTAGCAGTGCGCCATTTGGTATGGACAAACCTGAGGTGAGGCTGTGATTGAACAGGGCACACAGGTAAGGTGCCAGTTCACTCTGTAGGTCATGCAGAACATAGCCAGGGATATTGTCGGGTCCCACAGAAGCTGTATTCCTGGCCTTGGGCAGTGCTGTTTTAACTGTGAAGCAGTAAATACTGGGTGCCTGGCAATCTTCTGGTATTGTGATTGGTCCTTGGGGGGGGGGGTAAAGTTGGCACTGAATCTGTCAACCAGTATATTGGCAATATCTGTAAGCTCGGTATAGGAAGTACCATTGTACAGTAGCTTAGAGCAAATCTGGGTATTGCCATTGAGTTTATTTACATAACTATAGAAGGTCTTGTGGTTGTCTTTACTATCTGCTGCAATTCACTTTTCAAAACTAGCTTTAGAGGATTTGATGAGTGATCTCAACTTTTTGTTGAGGCTGATAAGGGAGTTTTTCCAGTCTTGGGACTTCACCTTATTCCACATCAGTTTCCTCCTTCTGTTGCTGAGTCTGTTTATGGCAGGGGACCACCATATTGGCTTCCTTTTTTTGGAGGAGAGCGTCTTGGTTCTATTGAGTATGGCGAAATACATGCATTTGTGTACATGTTTGTACAGTGCATTGGTGTATGATTTGGAGGTCATGCAACTATTCTCCTTTTGCATGGGTGCCGTGAAATTAGCCACCTCTGTTTTTAGGAGCCCAAAGTTAGCTTTGGAGAAGTTTTTCATGGTGGTTTCCTTTGAGGGGGGTGGAGGTGGGAGGGGTATGGATTTCCAAGGTGATTAGTCTGTGGTCGGATCTAACAAGAGAGGAGTTAACTATTGGTGTAAAGCAATGGTCGCCCATGTTAGTAATGACCAGGTCAAGAATGTTGCTACCTCTAGTGGGGGTAAGAACGAGCTGGTCCAGGGCATTGGAATTAATGAATTCCAGGAAATGTTGGGCAAGTGTATTGGTACATGAGTAGTTTTCCAAGTTAATGGAGGGGTAGTTGAAGTCGCCCAGTATGAATGTGAGGTTGGACAAAAATATTCTCCAGGGTGCTTATGAACATGGAGTGTGAGTCTTGGAACATGTTGGGGACCTGTAGCAGGCTACAACCTGAATCGCTGTCTTACCCAATGTTAGCTGCTCCTGAAGTATCTCAGATGTGTTATGTTGGGCTACCAGTCTGGAGGTGTTTGTATACTTTATGACTATGGAAACACCACCACCTTTGTAGCTTCGGTCGAAGTTCTGGGGACAAAAGTTGTGGAATGAGTTATAGTCTGGTGCTGCAGGGGTGCTTTCTGCTGCCTTGAACCAGGACTCCGTTACAACACAAATGTCGATGTTCTCCATTTTAAGGAGTACTTCGAGTGAGTGCATTTTGAGATTTAGAATTCTAGTGTTGAGTAGGATAACCCTCAGATTGCATTTGTTTGTAGCTGTTATGATGGTAACTTGGTCTTTCGAACACCACCTAAAAAAGCCAATATAGGGGTAGCAAGAGCCTTGTCCAGTATCTGGAAGCCCAGTGGTGACAGATGTAGGCAGTCTCTGGCAAAGCATCGAGGTCTGTCAGTCATGTCATCTCAGGCAGACAGATACTGGATCCCCTTAGAATACCACAAAAAACTTAGCCAATTGTTGAAATCAATCATTTTCTGCTTGTACTGTGATATCATTCTGGGTGATGGTAAGATGCTGCTCAGGGCTGGAGTCATACCCGCCTGGGCTACATAATCCAAGAGCTCCTCCATCTCTTTTTTCATGTAGTCCAAGGAGGTAAATCTCAGGTCATTCACACCCACATGTACAATGACAGACTCATATTTGTACCTGTTGTTGAGGGACCTGAGTGCATGTGTTATGTGGCAGATCCTGGTGCCTGACAGGCAGCTGACTGTTACTTTCTCCTTATTCAACCTAGTGAGTGGGACATCAGTGTTCCTCACTACTGAGTCACCTATGACTAGTGTAACAAAACCGACCAGCACCACAAAGGTAAAAACGTTTTATTGGATCCCAAGAATACACAGAAAAAATACACTTAGCGCTTTCACCCGTTGCTAATATTGGGCATCATCAGAGTGTAAAAAAACAAGACAAAATCCTCTGTATACATATATATATATATATATATATATATATATATATATATATATATATAAAGCACCCCTACCTCACAACCCAATCAAGAATGACAATAAATTAAATATGCAAATGTTTAAAACACATTCTAAAAATGTATATTCAATAAATGGTATAAATATTGTATATAAAAATATATAGATAATTCTTTGTAATACAATATACTCAAATACAGTGAGATTTATATTTTAAAATACTAGAAACTGAAATGTGCTTGTTTATGCCAGCTGACCTGGATGCATCCAATCTAAGTTGCCATAGACACTCTTTTGCTTCCAAAAGAGTCTTGTTATCCCCACTTTTCTCATTATAAGGGACTCAATCAATAACAAAAAATACAAACTTTTAAAAATCACTACATTTCTGACTGTGTATAAAAAGGGCGCTAACTGTTTTCTTATTTCTGATGTTCCTGACATGCTCTAAAATTCTTGTCCTTAATTTCCTAATAGTCTTTCCAACATAGAATATAGGACAACTTAAGAAGGTGGCAATATATACAACCATCTTAGTGTTGCAGTTACAAAAACCTTGGCATCTAATAGTTCTTCCATAATTTTGTACTGCAACGTAAGGTCCATCATTGATATACTTGCATGTACTACACAGACTACATTTACTCATTCTAGACATGTTATATATGTTCAAATCTGCATCAGTCTCCAAAATCTCTTTTAATTCTTGCCCCTGCTGTAAATAAAAGCAGGTCAATTGCCTATAATGTCCTTTAATTCAGTGGTAAAACACTGTGCCATGTTTCCTGCATAATGGTCTTAACCATTATAGCAGCATCATTAAACAGCAGTGCCATGGCCCTTGCTTTATCTGATCCTATACCATCAATACTGTTGGTTCTAACCTTCTGAAGACCACCCTTTAATATGGGTTTAAACACGTTTCTTTTCCCTTCCACTTCCTTACTTATTTTAAACAGAATATCACGGGAATGACCTCTTTCCATTAATATGTCTATCAATTTCAATATTTCTGCCTGGTAGTGTTGCTCATCACTCACCAATCTCGATAGCCTCACCATCTGTCCCTTCATAATGTTTTTCTTTTGAAAATATGGATGGCAGCTACTAAAATGTAAAAAGGAAATGGAAAATGTCTTTTTTCAATGAATATTGGACTGCAAAATGCCATTTTCCTTATATAATAAAACGTCTAAATATTCACATTTTTCTTCATGAATTTTACTTGTAAATTTCAAAAACGATGTTGTTAACCCAATATAGTTGACAAATTCATGACCTTATCCATTGTCCCGTTCCAAAAAATCAAAATGTCATCCAAAAAATGCAAATATAAGGCTATATGTAGTGAGAATTAAACACTCACTGTTTCCCATTCTGCCACCACTAAGTTGGCATAAATGGGAGCACATCTGGCACCCATAGCCACACCAGTGTTCTGCTTGAAAAACTCATCTTCAAATATGATAAAATTATTCAGTAAGACCGTTTCCAAAAACTCAACCATTAATTTAAGTATTACTGTATGCAAGTCACTATGCTTCATAAGACAATTATCGAACATTTCCAATCCCTCTTGATGTGGAATAATAGAAAATAGATTTATAACATCCACTGTGACCATCAATAATTGCTCATCTAATGATATTTCCCTAATCACATCAAGACAGTTCCAAGAGTCCCTCACAGTATGTGGTAATTGATTTAATGTGTGTTTACAATGGAAATCCACAAAGGATGCCATAGCTTCAGTTTTTGAGCTCTTTGCAGATACAATCGGCCAAAAGGGTGGATCATTCATATTTTTATGAATTTTTGGTATCCCAAAAATGGGGGGAATGGTTGGTAACTCAACCATTAAGTAGTCGTACTAATCCTTGTCAACCACTCCCTCCATTAACAACTCGTGCAGTTGCCAATCAATTTTTGTATAGGCTGTATAGACCTCATATTTAGAGACCCTTGTATAGGTTGTACTGTCATTCAATAAATCACACATCCTAGTAGAATAATCTGTGTTCGCCATTATCACCACCCCACCACCTATATCAGGTTTCATAACCCGGTATCTATTTGTGGAAGTTAACTCCTTTAAACAAAATCTTTCAGCTGACATCAAATTGTCATTAAAAACCCTCTTTGTTTTTAAACGTCTACGAATTTGTGACTCACAAAATTGTTCAAATATACATACCGTAGGGTTATTAGGAGGAATGAAGGTGCTTGCTCCTTTTAGTGTAAACATATTGCTAGACCAGGGACTGGGGTTGTTGGCAAAAAATATTTTTAAATTCAATTGCCTAGTATACAATTTCAGATTAGTCAACATCGTCTCAATCTCATAATTAAAACTAGGAACAAAAGAAAAACGTTTTTTAAATAACACACAATGGCCATTTGATAATTGTTGTTGTTGTGTCATTCGGCTTATCCCAGTTAGGGGTCGCCACAGCGGAACTCTGGTCCGTTAATGTTTGGTACTGGATTTTTATGTGCCGAGTTACCAGCCCTAATGCACAACCTTCAACGAAGGCACTCCCATTCACGCATGTCTCCACACAGAAGACTCTCTAGCTGAGAATCGAACGCGACAATGTCTTGCTGTGAGGCGACAACGCTACCGCAGCACCAGTGAAATTATAAATAGAAGTACTGCCTTCTCTAATCACTTAAGATCAGTGTTGTGAATGTCTTTTTGAAAATCAACACAGTTGTTTAACCTAAAATGTACAAGATCAGTCTCTAAATTCCTATTGTCAACATCCAAGTCACTATCAGAACACAAAGTACTTGGTGCTTTTTCCAAATCATGACAGACAAATTCATTAAATAAAACATTGTTGTCAATCAATTGTTTATTTTTATTTTATTTTTATTTTTATTTTACATTTGTTAACCGGGCTAGTCTAGCTGGATTAATGTCCATTTTCAGTAGAGGCCCGAGGAAAAAAGCTCCACTATAAGCACTAACAGTAAATACAAGACTAAAAATACACAATATGAATATGAAGGATATAAGATATACTTATTAAACAGTGGCATATAAAGTTTGACAAAATCCATAAGTTATTCAATAGATAGTACCATAGATAGTATAGGGAAAAACATTTTCAGCACTGTCCTTACAGGGAGAGGCACAGGGTTTAAGGAAGAAAAGAAAGAGAGTGATGAGAAGTATAATTGGCTATCAATATCTAATAATTCGACAGAAAATAGTGAGCCATGTCCAAGAAAATCCACACCAGTACTGTCCAAAAGTTGATTAATAGAATCTGTTCTGCCCCTGTGGGCACCTCTGATTCGAATAGTACATCTGTCCTCTCCCCCTCCCCTCGTAATTGCTCTGCTGTACTTGGGCTTGATGTCTCTCCCAAATCCAGTCTGAACATCTCAAGGGTTGCTGTTCTAAGAAACGCTCATTATTTTCAGTAACAAAAGCTGACTCAGTGTTACTCCCTCTATCTTGGTTGACAAATGTCATATGAGAATTATCAGTGTTGAGCCCCTGTCTGAAGCTAACTTTTCTAGAGTTACTCCTTTTAAATGCTTTAAAGTGGGCGTATGCTTTGTTTTCAGCATATTCATTACTGTCCCTGATTACTTTGTTCTGTTTATTTTCAAGCCCACTTTTAACAAATTAATCCATGTCATTCAAAATTCTATCATAACGTACCTTATTGAATTTCAATGATAAATCTTTCGTTATACTATTCAAAGCTGCTATTTGATCTTTTAAGGTGGCCAATTCAGCTGTATTATTTTTCAAAATAATGCAAATTAGGTCCATACCTGTATGGTCGAACAACACTATTAAATTATTGAAGGCCTCAATGCCTTCCTCAATGCCCATTGGAAGCTTGAACACTTGTAAACCTTTTGGAACCTGATTAAGTTCTAACGATCTCTCTAAAAATACATTATCCATTTGAAGCGATTTGAAATGTTTAAGCATTTTCTCAAAGTCCTGTAACTGTGTGTGTATATATATATATATATATATATATATATAGGTGTGTGTGTGTGTGTGTGTGTGTGTGTGTGTGTGTGTGTGTAACACCAAACACCAGCGGAATAAAACAATGCCAGGAGTTATAAAAAAAGTTTATTCACTCATAAAATTAAAAAGGTAAGTACTTTCACATCTGCTTCACCAGACCTTCTACAGAAAATGAATGAACTAATGCTTTATATACAAACATCAATCAAAGTGAGGTAAACAGGTTGAACCAATCACTTTAAGCATTGTATTAAACCAGGTATAAATATAACATATGCATAATAAAAAACAATTAAACTAATAAAACAACCTATATAGGATGTAAAATCACTCAAACATTCCTGAAAAATGTGTCAATACACTTTCAGTACTGATCCAACATTGATCTGTTTGAAGCAAATACTATAAATAGTAATATAAAATAATGCAATAATATACATATATAAAAGAAATGTATATACATAAAAATGTATATAATGGCATTATATAACACTCAGCAGTTTTCACTTTCTAAGGCTTACACAACTGACACTAGGATGACAATGAAATTATTAAGAGACACTGGAACATATTAACAACTGATTCTAACATCCAGAGGCGTGTAGGTGACACTCCCAGATTCTTATATAAGAATAAGAAAAATCTAAAAAGATTATTATGCTATCCAGACAACCAGAAACCTGGTGTGTCTGAGTGTGGAGCCAGTAGATTGGCATGTGGAACATGTAATTTTTGTAACTATATAGACAGTAGTGGGTATTTTCAACATCCTGATAATGGATGTTGGTTTAATTTTAAGGTGCATGCAACCTGTCTGACTCCACATGTGGTCTACCTTGCCAGTTGCATGGTCTGCCAAGTATTTTACTTAGGCAAAATGGATAGACCCCTGAAAGACAGGATTAGGGAGCATTTATACAGTATCCATTGTACTTCTGCCAACAATGCCTTGTCCAAAAATATTATGGCCACTGATGCGAGACACTCTTTTAAGTTCATGGTGATTGACAGGATAAACTCCAGTGTCCGAGGTGGTGATATTAGAAACCTTACTGAAGTGAGGGTGGTCAACTGGATGTTTAGGTTAAGAGCAGATCAAGGCAGTGGTGTTAATGAAAAACTCCCATTAAGACCTATTCTAAAGGGACAAAGCCGAAACGAGAAAAAACAAAAATCTTCCATAGCAGAATTTCTATGTGATAACATTCTTCATATAGTTCCATTAATCCTCAGGGTTCTAATATACTCCCAGACTGGTAATATTGTGGCAGATAACTCATTCAGGAAATGTCCATCGTGAAGATTCTCCAGGTGACACAGAGATGTAAAACATGATGGTTATTAATGTAATGAGTAAACGTTTTTGTATCTCAGCTATACAAACAAAATTCTGTGTACAAAAGATAAAAATGCCCTTATGAAATGTATCACAATACACATTTTGTCTCATGGGCACCTCTCAAGATGGAGAAGCTCAGATATGGAATCAGTCATGGGCTATAATAGCTAGACAACCAGTGAATACTTAAGTGTGTAGTCTTATGACTTGAAAAGTAGAAAACTCAGGCAATATATCAATTACTGCATTATAGTTAAAAGAATGTTTTTGTTATGGCCAATGAGCATTTGCAGACCAACACAAATTAAAGAAAATGTTAGAACCTTTATATCTTGACATATACACATCTTCACACTTGAAAGTAGAAGCCTTAAAATCAGATAAATCATAATTTAAAATAAAATGCTACATAACTACAGACACTGATAGCACTAGTCAGTCTTTATACCTGGAACTTCTTGGTTTGACTGGGCAAAGGTAGTTTTTAAATCTCATGCAAACTTACTTATAGTATTTACTATTTTTATAATACAATTTATTGTACTGATGGTCACTTATCTGATATCAGAAAGGTACATTTATACTCCATTGTTGACCAAGTATAGTTCAAGAAATATATAGTGTCCAGAGGTATCTAAACATGAGAAAGTTATGACATGCTGACATAACTATGGTCTTCTGTTGCAAATTCAAACACTAATGAAGTGCACAGTATATTGCAGGTTGGCTTTTTGGTACAAAATGTTTCAATACTCAGCTGTATAGACTTGCTCAAATGAAATGTTGCTTCAGTGGTATTGCTGTACTAACCTATAACAATGACATAGCATCAGAGTGTACTTCTTTTTGTACAAAAGGGGTTTTAATGAATAGCACTGGGGTGCATCTATGTGAAATGTAAAGAGCCAAATGTCTTTGTTGGACAACTTATTCAAGATGAGCATGTACTCAGCTCAGTTTACTATATGAGCAAAGTCAAATCTAAATCATGACAATGTGCTGGAGCTCTGTCACTGTACATTATGACAAAGATGTTGTTGCACAGTACAGTTAGATCAGTTAGTATGCCGTATTATTTGGACATGGCTTTTGTTTGCTCTAGCTGCACCATGTGTATATAGAGTATATAGTTCTTGGGCTCATTTGGAAAGTACGTATGCTACACTGTAAGCTTTTTTTTTTTTTTAAAGCAGTCAGTCAAATGAATGTAAAGTATGGTTACTAGGAAAGCATTCATTTCCAAAGGTGAATGATGAGTCTCCTTTGACAAATACACCTGAAAGGAGACAGAACACTATTTTTTAGGGACTTTGTAAAACCCAGAATAGTACAAATAAATAAGTCATTTGCAAAAGATGTAAGCAGCACTAGCTTGGAATGGATTGAGTTTTATACATAAATATGTTTTTCATAGTGGAAGATTCTAACAGTACCCATGTCGGTTTTAGACATAACTAGGTTAACATTGCCATCTTAAAGAGCAACACAGAAATGGAACAAGATATCCTACATGGGTTAACAAATTGGAAAGATAGTATTAAACCTGTTATGAAACTTTAAGGCACTCCAGGGGGTTGACTAAAATAGAATAAGGCAGTCAGATAAACGTCTACATAAAAGGAACACAGGTAGATCGCCTATAAACCATCATCAGATAGTGACATGCCATATATGTTAAACAGACTAATCAGAAGTGATGTAAAACACTGATAAAAAGATTGGTAAATTCTGACAAAGCTTATATAGATAAACACTATGGCTTATGAAAAATATTACACATAGTGCAGTAATACATTTTCTAAAGCCATAAAATACTCAGGCTGATATTTGTTCAGATTATGGTTAAACTGGGATAAAACAAAGGATTAAAATATTTTAGACAAATAAATAAAGGTCTGTAGTTGTAAACAAAAGAACAGTCAGATGTCTTAGACAAAGGCGTGATAATAATAATACATTTTCTTATAATAGAGAATGCCAAAATGTTGTATTGAAGTGAAAATTCTGGTGCAAGCATGCTTTTAAGAAAATGCAAGGAGCCATTCAGGTCAAGTGACAGTTTTCCCAGAAAGAGATTTGTTCAATTTGCTCTGCTGAGATTCAAATAAAATAAAAGCATAGTAAGTCCAAGTTAATGTTGACAGAATGATGAGAGAAATGACAGACGGAAGTCAGAAGCTGGGAAGCAATGAAGGATTTGAAGAGATTTCCCAAGGCATTTAGCAGTATTACATGGACTGAAACATTTAGCTCTGTCTAGTTTCAATGAATTAATGGAGTGGAGCTATCTTTCTGCCTATGGAATTAGTTTTGTCATGAATGAACATTTTGAAGCCATTTTAACTGAAGAAACTTAATGATTTCTAAAACAGATTAATTTTTTTTTGCCATTTTTTTAAATCATTCTCAAATAATATAGGTACATAAAAATGAAATTATGAGGTGATATTTAACTGCAGCAAAAGCATTGCCTTGTTTTATAGCATGACTGTTTCTTAGTTTTCCAGGTATTCATATTACCACCAATCTCAAGGCACTAAAACCTGAATATTTATTATGCACACGATATAGAATATTAAAAATAAATATTGTGATTCAGTGTTGCACTATTTTGATTAGTAAGTAGCTTGTCCTTCCAGAAGACAGAAGTAAGAACAATGTTTCTGTGTTGCCCAGATAATAATCACTTAAGGCTGAGATTTAATTCTTCATTCAGTTCGAGAAGGTGTGACACAGTGGTAGTAACAATGACGGCCAGACTATTTCCATATCCGTGATGTTAACGAACATTTTAATGAAAGAAGAAGAATCAAACAGAATGTCTGTCGAACTTTCAGCTGGCCAAGTAAATGACCTAATTATCTGGAAAATGTGAGGTTAACCACAAACTGTAAGCTGGGGATGTTTGTGATCACGCTATGGTGAAACTACCTAGAATTAATTATTCATTCAATGAGTATTTGCATGAATGCATGTATTTATTTATTGTTTGCTTGTTTGCTTGGCGGTTAACACAGAGAAATAAAGCTCTGACTTGTTAATGAGTGTTTTCCTGAGCCAAAAGTACAGGATTTGAATCTTTCTATTTTTATTTGTCTACTGTTTCACCTTAAGGAATCATATAACACTACTGTACTTTGTGACAACTGGGACTTTGACCTAACCCCCTTAATGGGCCCCTGCACTGCATGCTTCATAACTACTTAGGCACCATAGTCTACAGGAGTGTATTCATTTCAAATATGAAACTTGCTAATGTGTGTGCGTGTATGTGTGTGTGTGTGTGTGTGTGTGTGTGTGTGTGTGTGTGTGTGTGTGTGTGTGTGTGTGTGTGTATGTGTATGCTTGGCAGAGTGGTAGGGTGCATTCTAGAGGAAATAGTATCTACTAACTTGATTTGATAGTAGAAGAATATAAATCCATGCTAAAAAATGATTCTGCACCATGTCAAAGGAAACATGAATGCTAACAGTAAGGTTGTAGTTGATGCAGTTGAGACTTTTAGGAAGAATTAACATAATACAATTCACTGAAGATTTCAAAGACCTGATACTTTTAAATAACTGATAATGGGCTGATAGAAAAGGAGTGTTTATATATAATCCATGGTTGTTTTATTTTCATTATGTCAGGAGAACTATAAGGTACTCACTCTTCCATTTAAGTTACTTTTTTTACTTTACCTTTGTTTACCAGGAAATTCCAACATAGAATGATGCCAGTTTTCAGCAGAGGCCTAGGGAGAAACACTCCAGACACATGTCTTTGTAATGTGGGAGGAAATTGGAACACATGGAGGAAACCGACACAAACGCAGGGAGAACATGCAGTCTCCGCACAGAAGGTACCCCAGCTGCGAATCAGACTTAAGAACCTCTTGTTGTGAGGCAACAATGCTGCAACTGCACCACTGCATCGTCACTTTTTTGACTAAAATACATATATCACAGTATGGAAGCTAGAATAAGTAGATGGTGCTTTTGCACACACATAGTGAGCTCCTTTTCCCATATTAATGGTACTAAATTTGTAGCCAGGTATAGATATAACTGTAATACTGAGGGGGTAGTATATGTGTTGAGATGTGGATGTAATATATTCTATATAGGGAAAACATATTGGAGCTTTAGGGTTCGCTTACAGGAACATATTAGGGACATAAAAATAAAAAAAACTAGAGAGCCCTCTTGGTAATCACTTTATGGTAGTACATAATTCTAACCCTGAGTCTCTTAAGGGCTGTGTTCTGGAAAAACTACAAGTTGGTATAGGTGAATGTGTGACTTTAAAAAATAAACTTCTTAAAAACGAAACCCTCCTTATTTTAAAGTATGGTATTTTGGAGCCTCTTGGACTCAGCAAGGAATGTAATTGGAAGTTTGTGATTTAAATTGTATGCTTAATTAATTAATTGTGCTATGATGTATAATGTACTTAAGTAAATTGTGTTTTTTGATTTTTTACTATTTGAAGGCTGTGTAAGCTGAGGTGCTAAGTATTTCATAAATCTGCTTTTTGCTTGTATCCGTGGTCTTGGTGGTATTTTTATTTTATTTTATTTTGCATTGGTTGCATTTTATATAATGGAATTATACTGGTGCCTGTGGTGTAATGACGAGTGCATGGGTGATTTTGTGGATCCTGGCTCTCGATAAGCAATGAACAGTTATCTT
The DNA here is from genome assembly GCF_019279795.1 of Protopterus annectens. Classification (NCBI taxonomy): domain Eukaryota; kingdom Metazoa; phylum Chordata; order Ceratodontiformes; family Protopteridae; genus Protopterus; species Protopterus annectens. The sequence continues at coordinate 237,410,963 of NC_056730.1, read as the reverse complement.
TTCCTTGTTCAGCCTGGTTAGAGGGGCATCAGTATATCTAACAATGGAGTCCCCTATGATGAGAGTCCTGGTCCATGTGCTTGCTTGCCTTGGGGGCTTACAGTTTGGGCTCTACTGAGAGTGACAGTACATGTGGTATTAAGTGTTGTTTCTTCTTAGTTCCTTTTGGATTACTGAGACTTAGCTTTGACAGTGGGTGGCCTAGGTGATCTTTGTTGCTAGTTGTTACTCCTGGAGGTCCAAGTCTAAGTCCTGAAAAGGACTTAGTGATTTGTATGTGGTTTTGAATAAACCTATTGTGGCTCTTAAAAGGGCCTTTGTATTCTTGAGGAAGACTGTTTTGGCTCTTATAAGGGCCTTTGTGGTGTGGAGAGGTGGTCCTGAGGAGGACCTTTTTACTCATGAGGTGGACTGTTGTTGTTCTGAGAAGAACCTTTGTGGTGGATTGGTCAGGTGGGAGGTTGGGTTGTACCCTTTTGGTCTCCACCTGGGCAGTCAGGGATGGCCCTGTCGTCAGATCTCATATGGTCCTAAAAAGGACCTTTGTCAGTCCAGATGGATCCCTAGGTAGTCCTGGTAAGGATTGGTGTGACCCCTTGTTGTCAAGGCTGGGCTAGGTGAGTTCTAGGTAGGTGGCCCTTCAAAGGACTGGTGTTCCCCCTTGTGGTCCAAGGCTGAGCTTGTAGGTGGAACCCCAGTCAGAATCTTTTGAGGGTCCTGGAAAGGATCTGGTTAGCCCTTATAAGGACTGTAGGGTTTGAAACCTCAACCTTTAATATGCACAGTCTGAACTAAAAATGCAATGCAGTCCTTAGACAAGATGAAACGAAACAAAAATAAATGAAAATCCAAACATAAAACCATTTAACTAAGGCCACAGTGTTACATTCACAAAACACAACTTAAATGGCATGCAAGGTGTTCACTGTAAAATAAACGAATCTTTGAGCCAGTTCCAGTCCAAAAGAAATCCTTTATTCAGTCCTTTCAGATTACAAATTCAATATGGAGGAAGGTCAACCTCCCACCTGCCGGGTACTGCACAAAAGTCCTTGTTAGGGCTACAAAGGTCCTCCTCAGGACCAAAAACACCACAAAGGTTCTTCTTAGAACCAAAACAGTCCTCCTTAGGACTACAAAGGTCCTTCTCAACACCAATCCACCACAAAGATTCTTCTCAGAACCATAACAGTCCACCTCAGGACTAAAAAGGCCCTCCTAAGGACCACCTCTCAACACCACAAAGGCCCTTATAAGAGCCAAAACAGTCTTCATCAAGTCTACAAAGGCCCTTTTAAGAGCCACAACAGGTTTATTTAAAACCACATATGAATCACTAAGTCCTTTTCAGGACTTAGACTTGGACCTCCAGGAGTAACAGCTATTCCAGTAAGAGTGTTCTTCCGTCCAGATTTATTCCCACCACACAAGTGGGTTACACTCCAACAGGAAGCAGATACCACCCACTATTTTGTCGGTTTACTCAAATATGTATATCATACTAATTAATGGTGTTCGCACTTCCTGAGCAAATATAGATAAATAAAAACAGACGTGATATTATAGGAAGTGGCAGTTACACAAATGGACATTGTAACAGAGGGTATTATGTGACATATCAATGCCCTTAATGTACTGAGTTGAGACAACAGTTCACAAGGTCAGTACATACATTATGGGATATGTAAACAGAGTACATTCTGTCAATCTAAACTGTTGGGAAATAGGAATGGGTTAGAAAACACAATCTCATTTGGCAAGGATCAAACCCAATGCATCAATGTTACCACTGACCTGTCTATTCTATTAACTATGTATGCCACAGAAATAGGCCTAACACATTTATAAACAGGATCACCCTTCAAGTGAATTATGCACTTTAATATTGAAATAGTTATGCATCCCATATGTAGGTGTGTGTCATGTTATAAATGTGGGAGCAGAGTGTGACATAAGTAATACCCTTGTGTAAGGTGCTCTGGCCTGACTCGGTTATTGTGCAGACAGATAAGAACAGATACAAACATTACGCTATGATGCACTGTATTCACCAGATATGTGTATTGTCGACATGTGCCACATGAGGTAGTTATGGGTACTGTCACAAACAAATTAAATTAATGGGTGAATTAAGACAGGATCCCTGATCATAAATGTCATATCAGCATGTCAGACTGATGACAAATGAGTATGTTCATGTGCACACAATTATGATCAGTCCTATATCAATGATCCTTGGTCAAGAAAGGTTTCTCTGCATGTTTGTAGACATCCCACTCAAGAATTGAAGCACGGCCATGTACACTACAGTACTCAATGCATGTGCTACAGTAAGACTCTCAGCACACCATTAGCACAACAACTGTCTACTGCCATGAAATCCATTTGTTTGCACAACATATCAGGGTATAAGACCATGTGATGAAATGGTTGTTGTGTGACATTGGTATATTCACACAAAATGAATCTCTATGCTGGAATTGAACATCAAGCTGTACAAATCCTCCAACTAACAATATGGCTATTAACCACATATGCCATAGTGGAACTATTATCACAGCTATTGAACTACACTTATGTAAAGTCATTCAATCAACTGACTTAATTTGACCATAATTTTGATCTCTTAAAATTAAAAGGGGAAGCCTCTGCCACTCTATACATACAAAGTATAGTTGTGGGGAATATGTTTCCTGCAAAACAGTTAAGGACATATATGTAAACAGTCACTCAATACTTGTTTAGAACACTTCCCTAAGCACTGAAAAAATCAACACCACAGTGGGATAAATGAGTGTGCCATGGTATAAGTGCATAACCAGTTGTCATATGTGTGGTTATGTGAAAGCATTACACCATGTGTATGAATTAAGGAATATGTGTCCCTATAATCACTTAGACTGAATCTTGTTGTATGTCAAACAACATTGCCTGATGCTAGGTATATCCAAACAGAGCTGTAGTCCCCTGCTTTTTTCACTGTGACAGAATCAAGGCAATTCTGTACAATGTGGATATAAACCTGTATTGGAAGACATGCCTTACTTAGGCAACATACATTGTATCATCTCGGGTCCTCAGTCCTGAGGAGGTATCTCACTACAACTGTTATGAAGCAATAGTCTATTCAAATGACAGCATCAGCCTTCAGTACATCCTTTCCAAAGGAAATGTAGTATAAACTCTTGTAAAAGGAAACAACATCTACACATGAACAAAGCCCATGTGGGTGACTTCACTGTTAACATGTACACTGACTGTAAGCAGTGACTTCAGGACTTGAATTAAATACCTAACATCACAGGCTAATGAAGGTTCACTGAAATACAAGTGCAACTACATTTATTTCACAAATGTGATACTGAACATTTCAATGAATGACATTGCTATTGTGTATTACCTTAATGTTTCTGCTAAAAAGTGGTCACACAGCACAAGCACATTGTATAGATATACCTTGAATATGTATTTATGGACAGTTCTGGACAGTAAAGTGAAGAAATATACACTTACAGATGGCAGTCATTCTTGTATTTGAACTCCCTACCTGTGTACTGAAACAATCTATACATAATTGTATTATATACACATGCTACAGAAGAAATCTGACTGCATGTGAGCCACACTGCATCTTAGAAAGGATGACATCAGCTGTGTCATGCAAAAGAGATGTGTGTGCAAAAATGATTTCTCCAACTAGGTGGAATTATAAATGTTGTCAATACTAAGAGGTGCAACACACTCCTGCCTCCATTTACATTCACACACACACACACACACACACACACACACACACACACACACACACACACACACACACACACACACACACACACGCACACACACGCACACACACACACACACACACACACACACACACACACACAGTCAGGAAAGTCCCACTGCTATATTCAAACTCCCAACCTATCAACTGACACACTCTACCATACCTCTCAACTGTACAGATTTTCGTAGAATGTCTAGATTTTTATGTCATATTTTTGCTCCATTTTTTATAAAATTGTGGTTTTCTGGCAAACTAAAGGCAAAAGATTGAAGTTAGAAAATAACGAAAGACAGTTGAGTTTCAGACTTCGTACCCTTCGGAAAATTCATGCTAATACAAAACAGTTTATTCTAACAACCTTCTAAGTTTGTGACAGCAATATTTAAAAATTGTTCCTATTTTTGGGCCTTTGTCCCACTTTTGTTTATGGCTTTGTCCAGATTTCTTGCTCCAAGAGGTTGAGAGGTATGGTCTAGACACAACTGTATTATATGTGCAGACCACAGGGGAGGTCTGGCTTTAATATATGAGAGTGCATTATTGAAATGATGACCTCAACAGTGTGTTGCAGATAGTATGTGTTTATGGCTAGAGTGAAACAGGGATGTGGGATTGATCTGACAATGTAAGCATTTCTTATGAGTGGGAGTCAAAGAGCACAGTTGTTGAATTAATCTTCCAGTGATGCTATGGACCCACCATCACATAAAAATGCAGGTTGATTACTGAGATATTAGACCACCCTACCTAGGCAGTTATACAATCTAGAGAACACAATACTTAATGAAAAACCACCACAGAAGTATAGTGTGAGAGTGCACTTTATAGAGCATTGCATCAGCATTGTGTTGCAGAGAAGATGATGTTACGAGAAGGTGCTGACTTTGATTTGGACTCACCTGCAGTGTAAAATTAGTTCTAAGCTACTACTCTATTGAGGCCAGTAGCAGTTGAGGTTATAGTTACACAATTTTATACACACACAAGTTAACTGTTGTAAGATTAGAACTCCATAAATATTTACTTTTGCAACCTAGATTACACAGTATTTAACACAAGAGCCATCACAGAAGTCTGACTTTTGGTGTGTAAGACTGCACCGTGTAGAGGATGACATCAACATTCTGTTGCAAAACAGATGATGTTGAGTGAAGCATCTGACAGTGATGTGAACTCACCCTGCAGTGTAAAATTATGTCAAGGCTGTTACTTTACTGAGGCCAGCAGTAGTTAAGGTCATATTTACGCATGTCCACACACACACACACACACACACACACACACACACACACACACACACACACACACACACACACACACACACACACACACACACACTCACACTCACACACACACACACATACACACAAGCCACTACCTATATGCAATCTAGAGAACACAGTACTTAACACAAGCACCACCACAGAAGACTAACTTTTATAGAGTGAGAGTGTACTTTATAGAGGATGACATCAGTACTGTGTTCCAGAGAAGATGTTGTTGGGAGAAGGGTCTGACAGTGATGTTGACTCACCCTGCTGTGTAAAAGTAACTTCAGGCTACTACTTTATTGAGGCCAGCAGTAGTTTAAAGCCAGCTTTACATGACTCTATATACAAACAGAAACACAAAAGTTGACTGCTATGAGATTAGAATACACAGTAATTAATGCAGGCTCCAACACAAAAGTCTTACTTTTACAGCATGACAGTCCAGTGTAGATAAGATTACCTTTTCATTCTGTGTCAGAGAAGATATTTTGATGTTGAAGGTTTTGTGCAAATCCATATTTCTTGATATGATGTAGTAAGTTCAATGTAATGCTCATTAATACATACATACTGCTGACTACTGTCAGCTATGCTGACATTATTGTATACTACAGAACTGACAGTGACATGTACCTACCTGTCTTCTGTGGATGAGACATACACAGTTGTGAAAGACAGAATGGATGATGAATCATTTGTGAATCATCAGCTTTTGATAATGGGATGTAAACCTTAAGGAATGGTACTGATACTAGGAATGTTATGTGCTCATGTATGAGAAATGTGGACTAGCAATACTAAGAAATACTTAATGTTCCACTGCAGGAGGGATAAAACATGGTTATTTTTGTATGTCAAGGCTGTATGTGGTTGTATATCATTTGTAAGTGGCAGTGCTACAGTGCAGACCCAACTCCAGAATGAAATGGTCAGTTAACCACACAGTTCACTGCATTTCATATGAGTACATTAAACAGTTTCCATATAATGAAGTGATATAATCCTGTAGCAATAGTTATTTTTGTTCCAAATCTCTTCCTAAAGTGCAATCCTGTGAAACGTATTTGCACAGATGTTGGCAAAGTGTCAGCTCATGAGTGATTATACTTTGATGTGTTGAACTCAGACTGTGAGGTAACAGTGTTTAGTGGTGTTCAGTGGTGCTCCCTGCCAATCATTGCACAAATAAGAATCAGAGATGGAATGTTGTAATTCTGATTACACTTACAACAGATCTTTTTTATCTTAACATGGTGCTTACATATGCTCCACGTTTTGTATTATATCTTTCTATGTTAGCTCCAAATCTCTATTCAAAAATGAAATGTTGAGCTTGCCTTTCACACCTGTGTGACAGTATACTGTGAACAGAGTTTTCTACTGAAGGAAAATGTAATAAACTTTAATTTGATTTGCCTTCTTCGGCGTAAACAGGCTTAGTGGTGACATGTGGCTGTCAGCACTCTGGACAGTACTTAAAATGTGAAAACAGAGCTAAAATAGAGTTTAACTTCCATATGAGGATCATCTTATAAAGAGCGTCAGAATGTGATTATTATAATAATGTTTTATCCTGACTTTAAGAATACCTAGGAAGTACTATTATAAATATGTTTCCTGGCCAAATTGCATGAATAAAAACTACTGAAATAATCTTTTATACCTACTACATATGAGACATGATTCAAGGGAATTCCTAAGTTAATTGGGTGTACAATGTGGTGTAAGGCAAGCACTCACTGCATTTTGCAATAACACCTGAAGTGCCAGTTAGAATCACATACTACAGTTGTCTGTTGCCAGACCTCTAGCAAATGCTGAGAACTACAAATTATCAAACAGAAGGGACTTAGATACATAGTCAACTCATTCACAGGAAAGACATTTATAAAAAAAACAGGCAGTAAGAGTTTCACATAATGCTGGATTCGAACTGTTGTCAAAATGAAAAATTAAGTTTATAGATGTGTTCATTGTTTATACACCCTTCCAAGGACATCCTACTTCACATGTGTCAAAATTGCACCTTTGAAGGGATAGTGATAACCTAGTCAGCCAGTGGAAGATGTAGGTTTTATTCCTCAGCAAAGTAATGGCAGACTGAAAATGGTATAACCCAACATTTACAGCCATCAGCCTAATGAATAGTCAACAGTACAAAGAGGTGAGCTAGAATGAGTGAAGACAGAGACAGATATACAGACACATATGAAAGAGTGGAGTTATGGATCATTAATGCATATCTTTAGGTTGTGTCCTCAGTATTCATCAGACATGTTCTGTATCAGTAAGTGATGGCTATGGGGATCATAAAGTTGTAGGACAGTCAAAACATGGTGAAGACATGATTAGTGCAACGGTGATTTACTAAATCTTTCTTATGGTCATGGATGTGTTGGAAATGCTTAACTGGATAAAAAGTAAGATATATGTTATGTAATGCATCGCAGAAGTACAACAGCACAGTATAAATACTGTGACATACACCTGGAATCAAACACTTGATGCTATAGTCAAGAATGAATCTTAAAACAATTGATTTATGTCAACACTGTACAGAGGATATTGCACTTGGGTACATCTGATAGTCTAAGAACTGTTAGAGTAACTGTTGCCAGTGATTTCCTTTTATTCCAATACTGCAGCATATTTAAGCATCTTTGCATGAAGACAACCAGTCTACTGTGGGTGATGGCAACAGCTGACCAGGTTTTGCCATAGCACATGAACAACAATTTAATGTCACTTGCCATTGGCATGATGCCAAACTCCACACAAAGGCTAAGGAAAAAAGTGAAGGCTTTCTTATGAGCCATTTCTGGCTATGTGTGTTGTGTGCAATTATATTTTTGGAACAAATTATACTTTTGAAAAGGGAGTGATAGGAATGTGGTGAAATAGGAGGTGAAGAAGCAGAAGGGAGGAGACAGTGGAAAAAATAGAGGAATTTGCAGGAAGGTAGTGGGAGAAAGCCATAGCTATCCACTTCTTTGCAAGATAAGTGCAGAATTATAGACAGATTTTGCTGAGTTTGGACTGTCACCACACTAAGTGTAGGCAACAACAGAATAATGTTTTACAGCCAATTGTACCAAATAGACTGTGTCAATGAGACACATAAGGGAAATGGAGAGCTATGTATAGGTCACTATTTTTTGTGGGACAGATGCCCATTTTTACTTTTTTTTCCTTTCAAAGAGAGGAATCCTCACCTATGACTGTACTGCAAATCATAACTCAAACCATATACCATTCACAGATGATGCCACAGTCATGTGTCTCATTAGTGGTGGGGATGAACACAACTACAGGGATGAGGTGAACACTTTGATTGCCTGGTGTGACAGGAACAATTTGGACCTGAATGTTAATAAGACCAAATAAATGATTATGGACTTCAGGAGAAAGGATACAGTTCACCAACCACTCACTATCAAAGGGGAGGTAGTATAAAAAGTCAAAATAACCAAGTTCCTGGACCTTCACATCTCAGACGACCTCTTCTGGACTGTTAATAACCAACCATTTAGTCAAGAAGGCTATACAGAGGCTTCACCTCCTGAGAAAGCTCAAAACGGTCAGGCTCCCACTGGCTGCACTTGCTACTTTTTACAGAGGATCTATCAAGACCATCCTCACTACAACTTCATAGTATGGTTCAGCAAATGCACAATTGCTGAGAAGAAACTACAGAAGGTGGTGAGGGTGGCTGAGAAAATCTTGGGCACAAATCTCCCTTCTATTCAGGAACTTTTCTTTACAAGAGCAAGGAAGAGAGCATACAGGATATTAGCTGATTCATCCCAATCAGCCCACAACTGGTTCTCACAACTTGCATCTAGAAGGAGGTACCGCAGCTTCCGAAAACACAACTTAAAGGTTTTGCTGTTAACAATAGGAGTCTAAACATGAAACTGCACTCATTGTAAGCATTCATAACCCTGGAAAATGCTGATATCTGTGCAGTCACAGAATCCTGGTTTAAAGCTGCTGAGAGCACCCCAGCTTTACCCGGTTACTCATCCAATCATATATTCAGACCCCAAACTGTCAGCAGTAAAGCCAAAGGAGGTGGAGTTTCAATATATATTAAAGACATAAACACCTCCAGGCTCGTCAAACAGTATGACACACAGGAGACACTCCAGGTGTAGTTAATCATTAACAACACCCATATACAAATCATAGCTAGCTACCAGCCCCCATATCTGACTCAAGATGCCCAGTCCACCTAGCTGAACCTCTTCAAATCTATCAAGATTCAATCCTTTACCCTGATCCTGGGAGACTTTAACTACCCAAAAAGAACTACTCATGCCAGAATGCAAATGCCCAGAGATTCCTCGATTTTGTCAATGCAAATTTTTGGAACACCTAGTCGATACCCCCACCAGAGTTGATAATATCTTGGACTTGGTATTAACCAACATGAGTAACCACTGCAGCATCCCTGCAGTATCATCCTCCATGGTAAGATCCGACCATAAAGCGGTCACTTTCAAAGTCACCATCTCCCCTGACCCCCCAGCTAGGGTCAAACAAAAAAACTTCTCCAAAGCTGATTACAGCCTCCTGAAGGATGGCATAAACAGCTTCACACCCCCTCTCTCTAGGAACTAGCACCAGTATCCAAAACTATACCAAAGCATTATACGGGCATTTATATAGATGCATGGAATCAGAAATACCTGACAGGACTAAATCATCCTTCACAAGGAAGAGTAAACTTGTATGGTGGACATCTGCAATAAATAAACTCTATAACGAAAGGAAAAATTATTGTTCAGAACCAAAAAGGAGTAGGTGCCCAATTGGAAGCAATCTGTCCTTAGCCTGAACAAGCAAATAAGAGCACTAATGAAATCCTCCTTAGCAAGTTTCGAGTCCAGATTGGCCACATCTACTAGAGAAAATCATAAGACCTTCTTCACATATGCCTCTCAAAGGAAGCACCCAGATCTGTTCAGAAGTGGTGGTCAAGGACACCACATATACAAGTGCCATAGATATAGCAAACTTGCTGGCTGACAGTTTCAGTGAAAACATCCCCCCTCTGTCTCCCCATCAGTAAATCAGGACATTCCCAGTACCTGCCACCTTCCCTTATATCCAGGGAACAGGCCATCGCTGCTCTCTCAAAGGCAAAAAATACAGGCTTCATGGGGCCCGATAACATCTCCGGCTGCATCCTACATGAAATCAGGCAGAAACTTGCAGCACCATTAGGTCCCCTATTCAACCAAAGCCTGAGTACCAGCTTTGTTGCAGCTGAGTAGAGGACAGACACTGCTATCCCTTTGTACAACGGTGTAGCATCCACCGATCCAGGAAATCTTAGACCCATCAGCCTAACTATCCTGATCTGCAAGGCCATGGAATGAATTATCATGGACCTCATTAACAATAACATTGGCAACCTCCAAACACTCAATCCCACAGAGTTTGGCTTCATCAAGGGGAGATCATGTCTGTTAAATTTGGTTAACTTCTTTGAGACAGTCACCAAAGCCATGGAAGAGAAGAAGACGATGCACGCCACCTACCGTGACCTGGCCAATGACTTTGACCCTATTACCTACTCAAGCATAATAGATAAACTCTCTCAACTGGGCATCAATCTGTATGTTACCAGATGGGTAGCTACCTCACTGATAGGACCCATCTAGTCACAATAGGGGAAGCCACCTCAAGCAACAGACCCATAACGAGTGTCATACCCTAGGGTCCAGTCTTGGGGCCTCTGTTATATGGAATATACTTTTTTGATGTGTAGGCCAAAACCAGTGGACTATGGCTGACCATGTTTGCAGATGACTGCAAGCTGGGTACTGTCATCAATTCCCCTAGTGATGTGGACATCATCCAAGAGGGTCTCATCCAAACAAATGACTGGTGCCAGAAACATGGCCTCAAGCTGAATACCAAAAAATGCATCATCATCCCCTTAGGGGTGAGTGATATCTCCACAAATGATCACATTAATAACAATGTCCTAAGCATGCAATCAGTCATGAGGGATTTGGGCACCCAGGTTGATAGCAACCTGACTTTTGACCACCATGTAGTTTCCATTGTACTGAAAGCTTTCTAAATGACCCAGCTCATAAGATAGGGTATCTCATCTAGGGACAAGGAGGTCATAACATCCCTGTATTCTTCCCTTATAAGACCTATTATTTAGTACAATGCCCCATTCAGCATGTACCTCACAAAGCACATGCAGCAGCTGGGGAGACCACAGAAGTTCCTCACCAGGAGAATCCAGGGCCTCAAAAATCTACCATACACAGACAAGGTAAAGGCCATATCTCTCTCTACTCTGTTTTATACAGATGCCTCAGAGGTGATCTCTATCTAGCATACAAGGCTTGATGGGACTGCTGCATATCCACAAGTCAAGCTCCGCTTGAGTAAGCTGCACACAGGGCCTCAACATGATCTATGACATTAATAGGACTTGTTGGCAGGACAGACTTGTGTCCCAGACACTTCTCCATCTGTGGAATAGACTCCCTCTTCACGCCAAGCAGAGTATCTCTTTACCCCTTTTTATGCACAACCTGGATAACTGGATGGGAAATAGAAAATACATCCTTGGGATTCCATCCATGTCCTCACTGGACAGGAACATCAGGTGCTGACTTGCCTAAACATGGGCTAAACTCTTGGCTAGGCTTATAAAACCCTCAGGGCCAATAGCCTAGAAACTTCTTATCATCCTAAGATCCTATGACTACCAGATTTAGGAACAGTTTGTATCCTACAGCTGTGAGACTTATTAACTCAGACACCAACCATAATACCCGATACACCGAATACTCTTTATTTTCATTTAACTCTGCTACTGTGAGCTGCTACCACCAGTATTACTATTATACAATATGATGGCTTTACTGAGTCACATCTAAGGTTAGCAAGTGCAATATAGTAACTAAATAACTGTTATTCACTAGTCTGTATCTATTCTCCATTTTAACGGTGTGGAGGTCTGGTGGTGGGTATTTATTTATTATTTATCATTGGATAATGGGTATTGAGTATGTTTATGTAAGGTGAATTACCTCTTGAATTTCATACATGTTATTTTTTTATTATGTTATTCTTTGATACAACTGTATCCTTAAGAACAAAAAGTAAAGGACTCCTTCCACTGAAAGTGCTGCCAAAAAATCCAAATAGTAAATCCAAAAGTAAGGCAAGTGTTACCATGCTGTGTATGAAGCAACTTCACTTTATTAAAACAATAAAAGCAGTATCATAAGCGTTTTCGGGTAAATCCCTTCATCAGATGATAAAACACTAGTAAAAACATAGTATCTAATATAGTACAACACAGCCAATGAAAATCAATAGTTTACCCTCCTTTTTGCTAGAGCTGGTTTTAAAGGGACAACAACATTTAATCCTGGGGCTTTGTCAGCTCCCAGTCTAAGAATCCATTGCATCTCTTTATATTCAATTTCATTATACAAGTCCCCAATTCTTTGACTTCTATTTACAACACATATAACCATAAAGGCAAACACGTGATCACTATTCAATTCTATATGTACAGTGCATTGTGTTCTTTTCTTAACCTTATATCCGATAGATGCTTAAAAAATTCTATCTTTAAGTCTGCAATTTGTTTTTCCTACATAATATGCAGTATACTGTTGACAGTTCACAACAGAGACAACATTTTGCATGTTACAGTCAGCATACATATTCAAAAAGTAATTCTTGTTGGTTCTGGGATGTATAAAACAGTTCCCTTGTAGAATGTACATAAAGGCTTTACAATGTAGGCATGGATACGTTCCCTTCTTCTTAATAACTGAATTTTTAACATGCATGGGTTCTTGACACAAAATATCTTTCAAATTTTTATTTCTTTTAAAAATAAATCTAGGTTGTGTCCCTACAACTCTAGTTATATTCTCATCTGTTAAAAGAATTATCCAGTTGTCTCTAATTGTATTACATATACCAACTATATCATTACTGTATGTTAAACTTTTTTTCAAACCTTCATTAGCTATTTGAACCTGTGCATCTACCTTATTAGGCAATTTTTTACCTCTATGTAACCATGATTTTGCACTTTGTTTTCTATAGAGACTGCTGTTGTCCATTTCCTTTTTCAATAAATTTTTACCATAACCTCGTGCTTGAAAATTATTCTTTAAGGAGTCAAATTCCTGTATGAAGGAATTCTCATTTGTGCAAAGTCTGGTTATTCTACAGACTTGTCCCCTGACTATGTGTTGGAATACATGCCTAGGTGCATGCTATCATATCTAAGCATGCTGTTGGTCCAACAAAGCTTCCTGTATAGTGAGGTCTCTACCTCCCCATTTTCTTTCTTAATAATACTAACATCCAGGTATTCAATAACGGAACTAGAATAATTCAATTAAAATCTGAAGAAGCTAGTAGTAGACTCTATATACTTAACAAAGGATGTGAATTCTGATGTGGTGCCCCCACAAAAGAAAACATTGTCCACAAATCTATTGTAAAAGAGAAGTTTGTCTTTCCAGTCATGTGCTGCCTCAAATATCACCATATCTTCCCAGTATGCCAGGACTAGGTTAGCATATGTGTTCGCACAAGGCATGCCCATAGCTAGACTTTGTCTCTGGCAATAATACTTTGAGAAAGAAAAACATTGTTCTCTAATACTAGCCTAACATAACCATATATTTTCATCTGTATGTATATTCACCTTTTTGTTCAGTATTTTTTTCTATGGCAGTAATACCATATTGATTTTCTATGATAGTGAACAAATTATTTACAACTAAAGTAACAAGCATATAGGAAATGTCACTGCTCTCTTGTAAATAAACACCCAATGATTCCAGAAATGTAGCAGTATCTTTCAGAATTCTAGTTCAGTCTGTCAGCCATTCGAGAGGATCCACTTGCCGCTGCAACAGAAAACAACAACCCGGGGGCAGAGCCTAGATGGCCAACTGGTAACAGCATTTTTTTAGAGCTCCACAAAATCAGATTAAAAAAACAGGAAAATGTATTTTATCAAACAAAAACAACTAAATACTATTGATAAGCCTTTATACTAACTGGATATAACTTTTGGTATCTTTTCTTCAATATTTTCCTGTCAAATCAAACTGGAGAATACTATTACTTGTGGATATGAGCAACTCAAAGAATTCACACTCTGAAACACCCTTGAGAAGAGAGATCCAGCTGATATATTCCACATTTCAAGAGCTTTCCTTGAAAATGGATGGTTTTAAAGACAACCGTGAAAATCTAAGTGAAAAATGTCAAAAACAAACTGATGTTCTCAGAGAATTTTTGCAACAACAAACAAAAATTTCAGACATTGAAACTTCTCTCTGTGATATAGATGGGAGACTGAAAGAGAAAGAAATTCAAAATAATTTCCTTTTGCAGCAGAACAACTGGTTACTTAACAAGATAGATTTCCTAGAAAACAGAGAAAGACAAACAAACATCAGAATATTTGGTCTTCCAGAGAAAACCAAAGGTGAGGACATTATTTTATTTTTAAACTCGTGGCTACCTGAAATTTTGGACTTAAAAGAAGGGATATCTAGCGGCATAGAAAGAGTTCATAGAGCCATAGGTAAACCTATGTCTTCCTCACCCAATGCTTCTCTCAGATCAATAGTAGTAAAATTTCTATCATATATTGATAAAGAACTTGTACTTAAATCAGCATGGAGAAAAAGTCCTTTAAAATACAAACAACATCAAATAAGATTTGATAATGACTACTCTACCAGAGTTCTAGAAATGAGGAAAAAAACATGGCCTCTTGTTAAACTGCTTAAGCAAAGTAAAATAAAAGCACAACTTGTATATCCTGCAAAAATTAAGATCCTTCACTTAAATGAAATGAGAACTTTTAACAATCTAGAGGAGGCAACTTCTTTTATCAAAAACAATATCATAATAACAATTCCAGAGGAAATGAACTGGGCATCATCTCTGTCTTTAAAAAGATCTCCGGAGAAAAATTCCTGGACTGATGTCAAGAAGAAGAAACAAAGAACTGAATAAAAAAATATAGCAGTTGCAAGTTCTCTCAAAGATTCAACTAAATAATGAAACACACTCTAAAGTAAACTAAACGTATGTATAATCATTTGATTTTAATTGTTTTATTGCTAATATTTCTCTTTATGTATATTACCCTTTGTTTCTTTTATTATTTTCTCCGTACTATTAACTTTCTCTCTCTCTTTTTCCTCTGCTGAAAATGTGTTTATAAGTTTAATTTAATACAAAAGAAAAACTAGTAGTTATATTACTGATAGGTAACAGTGTTTAACAGTTGTATAAAGATTAGATCTTATTTTTGGCATGATCGTAGAGATAGAGAGGTGGGGAGGGGGTGATATGTCATGAATACATGTGTGACTGCTTCGAAGTTTAATTTTGTAAATACATGCAAAGTTTTCTCTTTCGATTAAAAATTAAAATTTAAAATAAATGAATAGATAAAAATGTTGAGACAATAACATATGTCTGATTAAAGCTTAGCGTACATCTATGTCCATTAAATACACTGTATTTCAAATTTCAACATTCACTTGGTGAAGCACGAATGAACGGTATAGATTGAAAGAGTGCCATGAGCTCCTGAGGGCGCCAAACCAGTTCGCAGCTTTCTGGGCACTCAATATATTCTTGGCAAGCTTTTCATATACCCTTTTATAACAAATAGCTATAGGACATCTGTAATTAAATAAATTATGAGATGATGGCTTTACATTCCTTATCCCACAAATAATATTTTTAACATTATATTAGTATGCCGTGTTAACGGCAAGTAAAGAAATCACATTTCGCTAGTTTTTTTTAGTTCCAGATGTTTTTGATATGGAAAGCTTCCTTTTCATTTTACAAAATGTGATTTTTAACTGATGGACTGATACATTTGAAAATGTCCATTGAACCAGGACAGAGCTCTTTTACGCTAATTGTCGCAGACTAGTAATACTGTGGTAGTAAGACTGCTTATAGTTTAAAAGGTCAGATGTTTAGTAAATTGGCAGAAGCAATGTAATGAAGAGAATGACCAAATGCACTACATGAAGCAGGACTGAGAGAAGTAGTAATAAGACATAAGGAGAGTCACAATGTGTAACAGGGATTATCCAGTATTCAGTAACATTAATGATGTCAGCAGACACCAGCAAATGTGAAACGTTATACAATTAACGTGCATATACACTTCAATGGTTGAATTTGGTAGTCTGCTTTGTTTGTGTTTACTTATACTGATGTCACTAAGTATAATTTATGAATTTTGCACATGTTGACATGAACATGGAAATAACATTGGGCTGCATCTACAGACTTTAATGGGAATATGTATGTGCAGGGATGCATACGGTGTAGTATACCGATGCATCCCACACAATTCCTAAGGTGATGACTCCACTGAATACATTGTGTCTATCTGGGTATTGGCTCAACGAAGAGCTTACAAAGATTTTTACTAAGCTATTCTCCAACATATGAATTGACATGGGGAAATTGCACTGTAGAGTATAACAAATGTAGCAATGTATGCACGAATATCAGTGAAATACTTAAATGGCATGACTAATGAAACAGTTTTAAATGTTACAGAAAACTTGTTTAACCTGTGAAAGAAGACAGAGAGATAACTATCTCTGATGGGAAGTTAATGTTATTTGGCATTCTATTGTTGCTCACATATTAGAACTACTAATACCTGCATACTTAATATGGTCTTGCTACTTTAGTGACAAAACAAAGGTTTTTGTTTAAGAAATACCTGAAGATGGAAGTTTTTCTTTATATCAAGATGTTAGAAGAAATGGTGCTTTTAGGGTGGGGGTATATTGGTAACAAAGACAGAACTTGTTTTAACTGATAATAGGCATTGTGCCTGTTAAAGCACATAGTTCCTTATGATTTTTTTATATTATTTCTAATTTTGTATTTCACTAACCAAGATTTCCATTGGAATGTTCACATTCATTTTAAATGTAAGACCTTAGAACACAAAAAAAATGAATCACTTACGGAAGGTCATATAATTATGCCAATAGGAAGTGCCAACATTTAAATCTTTGTATGAAGATTTTCGTTCCAATACCTTAATTGGTGTACCTTATTATTTTATCTGAAAATCTGACTAAAGAATACCTTTGCTCTGGTTATCATGAATATCTCTTATTGAAACTGGAAAACCAATAGACAGAAAGCATTTCTACTTTGTGATACTTTTAAATGGTCTTCCAGTCCTTGAGAAACATCACACTTAACCTTTCATAAGCATACTTTTGTTATTATTATAAAGAGAAGGAAAAAGAGTGAGATGTGATATGGAGACATAGAAGAGAGGGGAAGAGGAAGTACTTATGTTAAGCGATGTCATCACCTGAGTTTGTAAGCTCTGACTCTTGGAAATGATATCTCTGTTTCTTTATACACACTGTTTATTAGGGCAGAAATTTAGACAAGGAAACACTTGCTTTGTATATTTGGGTAGATTTCTAAGATCCACAAATACTGAAAATCACCTTGAATATATCTCATTGTTACTGCATAGCTTATTGACTTACAGTAGCACTGTGCCAGACTTACCTACATATTTAGAAGTGTAAGGTTAAAAAAATATGCTATATTAGAGGGGTCAATAGTTTTTTAAATATTTCTCTTTTATCTTCAAACACTTCGATTGCAATATCAGTGTGTTTTTCATTTGTAATAGCTGCTATTAGAAAGTGCTGTCAAACACTTTTGTATAAGACTGGGAAACATTATTTGGTCACCATACACTGAAAATAAAATAGGCCCACAGAGTTGGGGCTGAGGTTGGGGTGTTTTAAAGCTAAGAGTAGATTCCTTTATTATAGATAAATTAACCAAATCTCCATTGCAAACATAGTTGCTGGGTCTGGAGCTTGGTTGTAATAGTGCATAAATGCCAAATTTTCTATACATACAAATGGCATTATATTATGTTGGTCCTTTTCAAGTACAATGTTGTCTACTAGAGTAAATAATAAGGAAATTAGACAATTATTAATTGTACCACAAGATGGAGCACTCTGCAAACAAAAGTAAAGCAGATCACTATAATAATAAACAGCACATCTCAAACTCTACATATGCTATAAAGAATTAAATATTTAATCTGAATGGTAAACTCTGAATTGTTTTTATTGACCATGCTGAAAGATGTTTTGGGAATTTATGACTAGAATAGGTCTATAAATATCTATGAGAAGGTGATATGGAACAGTCATCCTTGTAAATATTATGAGAAGACATGTTTCAAATAGATATTTATTTCTAAATAGGACATTTTTCTTTTTTTTTTTTTTTTTTACTCCTAAAATTAAACAAAGCCTTCTCAAAATTTTAATATTAAAAGTTTAATTTGTGTTTAAAAAGATACTTGATAACAAACATATAAGTTCTGTTATATAATTATTTAGATAAGCAAAATGTTGGTTATTATTACCTATAACAAGGTATAACATTTAGTTATATACACTTAGTCATCTCCTAGATTTGATTTTGTCTTTGCTTATTTAGCATGTAGAGTTATTATCCTTATTTAATGAGTAAATGTGTACGGAAATGGTATATGCATGTATGCTACTTGATTTATAGAATCATATAGTTTGATAATATGTTTCGCTTATACTGGTATTAAGTGTTAAACATGTATCTTTCAAAATACTGTTCTATTAAAGTCTACTATAGTTAAACAGCTTTTATTGGAAACATATCTCCAGTAAATCATTACAAAGCTCACAGAAATTCTTTGCTGTTAAGGTATGAGGGAAAATCTATTGGATCCTTTTTTATCTAACAGTTTGGGAATGTATATCATTCCATGTCTAGTAGGAGTTTATTGGTATTACTATTTTTTATTATTAGATGTAGTTGTCTTTGTATTTAACATTCTTCATTTTTATAGGCCTGAATTAGAATACAACATATATCTAACAACAGAAAAGGATAGGAAAGAAGAGTCACACAAGCAATCTATTTATCAAAATAGAGTACTGAGTTGGGTTCGATCACAACTATTACTGAACTAAATACATTTCATGGATTTGACATTGCTTTCTATAAATGTTAATGGCTTGAATAACCCTAAGAAAAGATCAAATTTATTAAGATACCTAAAAATTAATAAAGCACAAGTAATATTTCTTCAAGAATCTCACTTTAATACAACTGATAAACATATCTGGAACCCAAATGAATACTTAATATTAGCCCATTCCTCACATAAAAAAAAAAACAAGAAGAGTAATAACTTTGTGGAAAAAAAAGCATTATTAATCCTCAAATTATTTACAGTTACGAAGATAAAGAAGGCCTCTTAACAATAGTTATAATAAAATATAATAATAGAATTTGGACATTAGTAAACTTATACTGGATTCCTGGTATGGGTACTGGAACTGCAAAAAAACATTTAGATGTTATAAGTAACACATATAAAAGTAATCTGATAATGGCTGGAGATTTTAATTGTATTTTAGACAATTTGGAAACTACAAATATTAGAAACATACGCCTTAAGTCAATAGCTAAATTATTTAATAAATGGATTAAGATTCATAATTTAATTGACACATATAAATTTAAAGAAAATAACTCTTTACTATTTTCCCATCAAGATTATAGATTCAGTACCCATACTAGAATAGATAAAATGTATGTTTCACAAGACTTAAATACAAAAATAGTAAATATTACAATAATTCATTGTCCTATTTCAGATCCTAATGCTCTTATTCTCAAAATTCAAATGGATTTTAAAAATTAAATTTTTTAACAAGAATACCAGCCTATATTACAAAATTAAAAGAATTTAAACCTTGGCTAAACCTAAAACGACAATTTTTCTTAGACCCTAATTATACTGAAGAATTAAATATAATATTGATATGGGACAATCTAAAAGTCTATTTATATGGTAAAATTATTGCGTGGTATAGAAATAAAAAAAAAGAATGGGAATCAGAATTAGACAATATACAAAAGAAGATCATAAATCTTAAAAACATTGACCTAACAAACAACACTGATAATAAAAAAATGAGGATTTAAATAAAAAATATAATGAAATTCTTATTCATAAAAAAAATCTAGCGTTGGAAAGATTAAAACTAAATTCTTACTCCACTTCACCAAGATACATGCGTAACTTAGCATCCAGAATAAAGAAACAATCTAGACCAAATAATATTATGAATATCATTCATGAAGGGAAAAATAACAAAAAGATTTCTGATATAAGTGAAATTATTGATGCATTTAAATTCCATTATACGAAGCACTATGATTCGGATAAAAAATGTTAACAATCACCCAAATCTGGAATTGAAATTTCCCAAAGTTATGAAATTATCTGAAAAGTTGAAATCAGATATACAAAATCAAATTACATACAAAGAAGTTACAAATAGTATTAAAGAAAGCAAAAGTAGTAAAGCCCCTGGAATGGATGGCATTATAATAGAACTACATAATTTTTTTCCAGCATCCATAACCTCACTATTTCACAAAACTTTGCTAGAAGTTCAAACTCATAATATAATTCTGCCTTCATGGAGGTATTCACTAATAACACCCATAGTAGAAGAAAATAAGGATCCTACTCAGTGTAATTCTTATAGACCGATATCGTTACTCAATAATGATTATAAAATCTTTATGTCTAATATAGTGAATAGAATTAAAAAATCCTTGATACATGTTATAAATGAGGATCAAATGGGCTTTATTTATAACAGACATACCTATGATAATATTCACAGAGGACTGACACTTATAGAGATTTTAAATAGACAAAATCAGGAAGCCCTATTAATAACATTGGGCATAGAAAAAGCCTTTGATTCATTAAATTGGGAATATTTGTTCAAGATTTTAATTCTCTATGACTTCCCTTCTACATTTGTTTTATTAATAAAGAATATATATATAAATAATTTAGCATATGTAAAACTGGGACCATTCACTTCTGAGTCTATAGTTCTAACAAAAGGAACAAAACACGATTGTCCTATGGCCCCCATATTATTCGCACTGGCTATTGAACTATTTGCTTCTTCAATTCAATCTGAAATAAAAATAACAGGCATTGATGTATATGGAAAATATAACTCTAAAATTATGTTATTTGCAGATGACATACTGCTTACATTATCTACTTCAAAGCAAACTCTAAAAGAATTAGAGGAGAAAGTAGAGAATTTTTACATGATCTCAGGTCTTCATTTTAATAAGTCAAAATCTAACTTCATGTTATTAAACAAAATCAGTGATTTAATAATAGAAGGGAATCATATAACAGGCAAACAAGTTTCTACAATAACTTCCTTGGGTATAGTCTTGTGTAACAATATAAAAGAAACTATTTCTATAAATTTTAAAAATATCTTAGATAATTTAAAAAACTATATATTAAAATGGAATAAAATATATCTAACCTTTGAAAATAGACTTCAGTTAATAAAAATGATTATCTTGCAACAAATGGTATATATAGCTCAAGCCATTCCTATAATACCACATAAATATATATTAAAAGAAATAAACACAAATTTACAAAAATGTTTATGGCATCCAAGTAAAAATATAGTAGCTCTTACACATCATATCAGACAATGGGAAAAGGAGGAATACATTTTCCAGACATTGAGACATATATAAAAGCCTCTGTATTTAGAAAAATGTTAAATTGGATTGATCCTAATTACTCTTCAAATTGGAAAACCCTACATGCCATTATCTATTCCAGAGAAAACTCTTTAATAAATAATCTCATGTTAGACAATCAAATTAATAAACCCTGACATATTTTATCTATAGGAATACAGTATAATATTACAAGACCAACCAACTTAGACTTTATAAACTATATGTTTAACATATTTAAAAAGTTTGTCATAAATAATTCAGACATAACAATTTGGATGGATTTAATAACTCCCTTTGGTTCTACTAAGAATTTTCCTAATAAATTTCATAGGAATATATGTTCCATATGGGAAACAAAATTTTTGCTTGTTGGGAACAAAGTATAGACAATCAAAGAGTAATGGGTGGTCAACTAATAATAAATACATATGACTTTTTACCTTCAGATTGGCTTGTTTTACAATATATGTTACTTTACTCACAGGATCTGTGTAGGTTAATTAATAATTCTCCTTTTTAAAGTCAGACCAAAATTTATAAATTATCTATATGAAGTTGTCTATGATAAAAATAAGAAGAATATAATCTCAAAAATATATAAATTATAAATTAGTTATAAGATTACAATTAACAAAAACTATTGGAATTTCATTATCAAAGGACATTCAATAAATTTATCTTTGCAGAGTAAAATGGATTTACTTTATTCTATAAAACTAACATCAAATGTTCAATACTGGAGAATTTTCACCTGGAAATGTCTACACAGATCCTGTTTTAAACCCAACAGAATAGCTAAATTGAATTCTTCACAAAATGTTACTTGTTGGAGATGTCTGCAAATATGTAAAGCAGATTGGCTACATATTTTTTATGACTGTAGTAAAGTTAAAAAATATTGGGAAGATATTGATAATTTTCTTCAAGCCATATTTACTGATTCTTTTGTTTTGTCTAAATCACTAATTTTGTTGAATGTTAATGAAGAATCTACAATGAATAAAAAAAACTTGTATTTGTTATGGACTATCCCAGCAGTTGCTAGAAAATGAGTAACCACGAAATGGAAATCCACTTCAGAACCATCATTTGAAGAATTCTTGGGGTTACTAAAGGAAACTTCTACAATGGAAGTCAAAGTAAAGGAACTAAGGATTTCGCCTAAGCCATGGTCTAACAACCCTTGGGAAAATATCTCAACTCTTTTTAAGACACTAGAAATAGACTCGGACTCTACTTAAAAGAAGAAAACTGAAGAAAAACATTTCAACTCATAATATATACAAAACTGACTCAAATTGTTGTATCTATTATTTCTAACTCAGGCCTTATGTATAAAATGTATATAGTTTAATTATTTGTTTAAAGTAGCACAAAAATTTTCATTTGAAACTCTAATATTTTTGAAATAAATCAATAAAAAAAAATTTTGAGCAAAAAAAAAAAAAAGAATTCTAGGGAAGGTTTGTAACATTGGTATGAGAGTACATTCTAACCAGATAGGAATATTTTTTGTTACCTAACCCCTACCTGATACTATAGGTCTCATGGGTGGGTGGTGTTTTAGGATCCTTATGAATATTTGGTAAGGCTTTAGAAACTGGGATAGTAGGATGTATATGTAAAATGTCAGCAGCTCATGGTCTATCAAACCAGTTTTTTTCCATGTTAAATAAAGATTTGTGCACTTTTTGTATATAAGAATTCACCATTAGTGGTGACAGTTGAAGAAAAGTCAGTCTGTCAGCTAACAACAGATCTATTTGTGTTATAAAACTCTTTGCTAAGTACAACAACAGCACCACCCTTATCAGCAGATTTTATAACTATGTTGGTATTATTCTTTAGCTCTTGCAGTGCATTTCTATATGGTAGGTCTAAGATGAAATACATAGATCTATGTACAAGCATATAGAATTGCATAGTGATCATGTATTTGCCTTTATGGTTATATGTGTTGTAAATAAAAGTCAAAGAATGGGTGACTTGTATAATGAAACTGAATATAAAAGATGCAATGGATTCTTAGACTAGGAGCTGACAAAGCCCCAGGATTAAATGCTGTTGTCCTTTTAAAGCCAGCTCTAGCAAAAAGGAGGGTAAACTATTGATTTTCATTGGCTGCATTGTACAATATTAGATACTATGCTTTTACTAGTGTTTTATCATCTGATGAAGGGATTTACCCGAAAGCGCTTATGATACTGCCTTTATTGTTTTAATAAAGTGAAGTTGATTCATATACAGCGTGCTAGTACTTGCCTTACTTTTGGATTTACTATTTGGATTTTTTGGCAGTACTTTCAGCGAAAGGATTCCTTTACTTTTTGTTCTTTACTTTGCTGTTGTTTTATTGGACTCCAGACACCCATGGCTGACCAGCAGACTGAGGATGTTGAACTTGACTATGTACCACACAGGTATCTCAAACTATGCTAAGTAAATCTTTTTTGCTACAAAATCCGCTGTTGGACATGGACATTGGGACTTCCACTCTTCTCTCTGATTCTACACAATGAAATTAAAATGCCTACAATGGCACAGATTTTATTTTGAAGCTTGTCTTAACAATATTGCGCCAAGAGGCTTACGTGTTTTATGCATGCCAGCACAAGGGGAATGCTATCCCGAGTTGCTGGCACGCTGGCAGCATATTAACTTACAAACTAGTAAATCATACATGAATTTACTTATTTCCTTTTTTCAACCTGAAGAGGATGCACTGTTAAACAAAGCTGAAGACCTATGTATTCAGCTAGAAAGAGACTATAAAACTGAATACCATAAGAACAGACTTATGGACATACTATGTGTAGCTGCTAACTATGATGTAAAACTTCAACAAGTTAAGTTAAAGAAACTACAACGCGATTACCATGATTTTTCATCAGGTAACATCTTTGGTTGGCCTCACCCTCAAGAAAGAGCATGGAATGCTTCAAATGATGTAGCAGCCACACCTGCACCAATCAACAGCATGAAAAAGAATGCTCAGACTTTGTAAACTTAAAGCAGCCCAACACTCTTCATTCACAGGGGCCTG
This sequence comes from Protopterus annectens, assembly GCF_019279795.1. Classification (NCBI taxonomy): domain Eukaryota; kingdom Metazoa; phylum Chordata; order Ceratodontiformes; family Protopteridae; genus Protopterus; species Protopterus annectens. The sequence goes on along the minus strand of NC_056730.1, from coordinate 237,386,179 downwards.
TCTTGTTTAGTACAGAAAATAATGAAACAGCATCTACCAATGTTACTGAGACAGTGACTGAAGGAGAAACATTTGTGGACATTAATTTGGGCATTACAGCTGACCAAATTGATGAGTCTCGAAGCGACCGGCTGGACTTTTCCACAATGGGAGCCAAACCAAAACAAAGTGCCAAGATGCCTGCATCTGTTACACCTACTTCCTTCTCTCCCTCTTCTTCTTCTTTTTTCACATTGCCAGCATCGGTGAAGAAGAAGAATTCTCGGAAGAATAGTTTTTCACATCAGATGCACAAGGACTACAAGAGACGATGGACCTCCAATTGACTGTTGATAATGCATGCAACTTTTGCAATGTTCATAATATTTCAGGTATTTTTCTTTCTGAATTACAATTATCAGTGTTAAGTAAGGGTTTAAACTTTGTACTGAGTACAGGGACAGATTTTTGAACTCTAATACCTGAGCTGGTATATTTTGCACAGAATGTAATGTTGAAGCAAATGTTTAATGATACTAACACCTCATGCATTGAAGCAACCTAGCACTTTTTCACCTATTTTAAATCCCATATCATTGTTGTTTGTTAAATAATGTGAATGTGAAATTGAACAGTATCTACAGAATACACATCGATTCATGTATTTCAACTTAGACCAACCACATAGAAATGCACTGCAAGAGCTAAAGAATAAAACCAACATAGTTATAAAATCTGCTGATAAGGGCAGTGCTGTTGTACTTAGCAAAGAGTTTTATAACACAAATAGATCTGTTGTTAGCTGACAGACTGACTTTTCTTCAACTGTCACCACTAATGGTGAATTCTTATATACAAAAAGTGCACAAGTCTTATTTTAACATGGAAAACACTGGTTTGATAGACCATGAGCTGCTGACATTTTTATATATACAACATCCTACTATCCCAGTTTTTAAAGCCTTACCAAAAATTCATAAGGATCCTAAAACACCACCCATGAAACCTATAGTATTGGGTAGGGGTAGGGTAACAATTTTCAATCTGGTTAGAATATACTCTCATACCAATGTTACAATCCTTCCCTAGAATTTTGAAAGATACTGCTACATTTCTGGAATCATTGGGTGTTTATTTACAGGAGAACAGTGACATTTACTATATGTTTGTTACTTTAGATGTAAATAATTTGTTCACTGTCATAGAAAATCAATATGGTATTACTGCCATATAAGAAATACTGAATAAAAAGGTGAATATACATACAGATGAAAATATATGGTAATGTTCCTTATTAAGGCTAGTATTAGAGAACAATGTTTTTCTTTGTCAAACAAAGTATTATTGCCAGAGACAAGGTATATCTATGGGTACATCTTGTGCAAGCACATATGCTAACCTAGTCCTGGCATACTGGGAAGATATGGTGATATTTGAGGTAGCACATGATTGGAAAGGCAAACTTCTCTTTTACAGTAGATTTGTGGATGATGTCTTCTTTTTGTGAGGGGGGCATCACATCAGAATTAACATTTTGGGTCACTTCCAAAACTCCTTCATCTTCCTCTCTTAAAACCTGGTTGCCTCGTGGTTTTGGCATCTTTTCAGGCTTGTTGGCTGTTGGTGAAGCACCCACCAAGAGGAGAAAACGCTGAGAGAAGAAAGGAGCCACTTTGGAGATTTTAAGTATTTTTCCTCTGTTTATTTGCTAAGTTTTTCTGCATAGCCGCCTATTTTGAGCATTTTCTGGCTTGTTAAACTTGATTTCTGCATTAGTAACTGTATTTAGAGCACAACCTAGAGCTGTTTACTGAATTTCCTGTTTGCACTTATTTTTAAAATTGTTTTTTTCTCAAAACTTGCATTTTATCTGTCTTTGGCCTAGCACTCTTGTGTGGGGTCATTTACTGCACTGTTATACCTTGTTGATACTTGTGAACCTCTGCTATCTCTGAAAAAACAAAAAAAGTCTTGCTTTTTTCCCACTTTTCTGAGATTTAAAAAAGTTCAGTTACAGGCTTGCTGTTCTTGAACTGTTTGTAAGTTTCTGTGAGGCCATTTTTTGCTTGGGCTAAAGGGAAGTCTCTCTGTTGATCAATGGCAGTGAAAAACATTGAGCAGTCTGCCTGCCCCTGTGGGAGTGGTTACTGACTTGAAACTGTAGTTTTATTGGCCATTTTGGGTCAATTCCAAAACTCCTTCATCTTCCTCTCTTAAAACCTGGTTGCCTCATGGTTTTTGCATCTTTTCAGGCTTGTTGGCTGTTGGTGAAGCACCCACCAAGAGGAGAAAACGCTGAGAGAAGAAAGGAGCCACTTTTGAGATTTTAAGTATTTTTCCTCTGTTTATTTGCTGTTTTTCTGCATAGCCACCTATTTTGAGCATTTTCTGGCTTGTTAAACTTGATTTCTGCATTAGTAACTGTATTTAGAGCACAACCTAGAGCTGTTTACTGAATTTCCTGTTTGCACTTATTTTTAAAATATTTTTTTTTCAAAACTTGCATTTTATCTGTCTTTGGCCTAGCACTCTTGTGTGGGGTCATTTACTGCACTGTTATAACTTGTTGATACTTGTGAACCTCTGCTATCTCTGAAAAAAACAAAAAAACAAAAAAATCTTGTTTTTTCCCCACTTTTCTGAGATTTAAAAAAGTTCAGTTACAGACTTGCTGTTCTTGAACTGCTTGTAAGTTTCTGTGAGGCCATTTTTTGCTTGGGCTAAAGGGAAGTCTCTCTGTTGATCAGTGGCAGTGAAAAACATTGAGCAGCCTGCCTGCCCCTGTGGGAGTGGTTACTGACTTGAAACTGTAGTTTTATTGGCCATTTTGGGTCAATTCCAAAACTCCTTCATCTTCCTCTCTTAAAACCCTCTTTTGCGTGGTTTTATGCGTTTTTATGCATAGCGCAACATCGGGCAGCGCCGCCTAATTGGGTTTAAACTATTCCTGGCTCCACAAAGTCTGCTCTTCACTTTTTCCCTTAGAACTGTTCTATCTCTCAATTTAAACACCATATTCTCATTCTAAGGCCCCTCACTGGTCCAATTAAGTAATCCTACAAGTTAGCACTATTAAACCATAAGCACTACTTACTCTTATACTATCTACGATTACCCTGTCCTCTATTGGTCCGTCTTAAATTCAGTTTCCCTATATTACTCTAGCATGTCCAAAGGTCAGTCAATGGTTTCCTCTCCAGTCCAGCTGGTGAATCTGGGAATTTTGAGGCAATGTTACAACTGTCTCATGTACACGGACAGCCCTCTCCTCCTCCAAACAGGTTCAAATATATGTGAGAGATGCAACTATTTAGCCAAACTGGAGGCTGAGCTCTCTCATCTCAAAACTGGTGTAACCAGTCAGGAGGAGAAGGTAACCTCACACAACACAATTCCAGTATCATATAGTCCCACCACATCAGCGAACCAAACACATAAATACACAAACGCATACTCGGAGGCTCTAAATAAAAATCTACCTAAGCAACAGAGACCTCCAAAGCAGACATCCAAGCAAACGCTACCTCAAAACAAAACATGCACAACACAGAGCCCACAAAGTCAGTGTGCCAAGCAGCCACAGCCCTTAAGGCTGAATAACACACCTGATACTCTTGTAATAGGTGACTCTATTGTCAGACACACTGACGTCCCACTCACCAGGCTGAATAAAGAGAAGGTCACGGTGAGCTGCCTGTCGGGTGCTAGGATCCGTCACATAACGCAAGCACACAGGTCACTCCAAAGCAAATACAAATATGACTCAGTCATTGTACATGCTGGTGTGAATGACCTGAGACGTACCTCCCTGGACTACATGAAAAGAGACATAGAGGTGCTCTCTGATCATGTAGCCCAGGCTGGTATGACCCTGACCTTGAGCAGCATCTTACCCTCACACCTAGAAGGATGCCACAGTACAAAGACAAAATGATCGATTTTAACAATTGGCTAAAATTTTGGTGTCATTCAAAGGGGATCCAGTGTCTGTCAGCCTGGGATGACATGCTCGACAAGCCATGCTGCTTCACTAGGGACGGCTTGCACCTGTCACCACTGGGCTTTCGGATATTGGCAAAGGCTCTTGCCACCCCCATAGTGCCTTTTTTAGGCAAGGCTCAAAAGTCAAACCCACCCCCATAGACAGCACAAGGAACAAGAAACTAAGGGTAATGCTGCTAAACGCCAGAAGTCTTAACCTCAAGATGCACGCACTCGAAGCTCTCCTCAGTATGGAGAACATCGATATCTGTGCAGTGACAGAAACCTGGTTCAAGGCTCCAGAGAGCACCCCAGCACTACCAGGCTATACCTCATATCATGCTTTTCGGCCCAAAAACCTGGACCGAACCACAAAAGGAGGGGAAGTTTCCATATTTATCAAGGATATCCACACCTCCAGGTTAGTGGCATTGCACGAAGTATCGGAGACCATCCATGTGCAACTAACAGTGGGCAACATTGCTTTTCAGTTTATAGCATCCTACAGACCACCCTCTCAAAGTCAGGAATCCCACACGGCTTTCCTGAAAACATTGGAGAACATGAAGATCTCTCCGAACACCATTATATTGGGTGACTTCAACTACTCAAACATTGACTGGGAGCACTACTCAAGCCCCAGCACCTTAGCCCAAAGGTTCCTGGAGATTATAAACTCAAATGCTATGGAACAACTAGTCACCACTCCCACAAGAGGGGACAACATACTAGACCTGATCATTACCAACATGGGGACTCTATGCTCCACACCAAAAGTATATCCCTCATTGGTAAGATCAGACCATAAATCAATTTCACTGGATGTCCACATCCCGACCCCACCCCCAGCCCAGAAAACCACAGTGAAAAACTTCTCAAAAGCGAACTTCTCACTTCTCAAAACCGAAGTGGAATCCTTCAAGGCCCCAGGGCCAGTGGAACCTACGGCCCAAACTGCAGAATCCTATATAAATGCATTCTACGGACATCTCCAGGAATGCATGGATCATGCTATCCCAAACAAAACCAAGACCCAATCATCCAAAGGCAAGCGTCCAGTCTGGTGGACCCCTGCCATAAATAAACTGTACAACAAAAGGAGGAAGCTACTACATGATAGAGCAAAATCCCTAATAGGGAAGGCATCTCTGATCAGTACTAGCAAAAATTACGATCCCTCATAAAATCCTCCAAGGCCAGCTTCGAGAGAAAAATTGCACAGGACACCAAAGACAATCATAAGGCTTTTTTCAGTTATGTTAGAAACCTGGTATGCAACTCCCAGACTTGCTCTGAGTTGATTCTAAACGACAAAAAATACACTGAACCCACAGACATCACCAATATCCTGGCAGACAGGTTCAGTGCAAACTTCTCCACCCCCTCCCCCCCAAAAGAGCAAGTATCTATCCCGGCAGAGGGCTGCCTCCCAAACATCTCTGATGCTCAGGTGAAGGCTGCCCTCTCCAAAGCAAAAAATACTGCTTCCATGGGACCAGATGGCGTCCCAGGTTGCGTCCTACATGAACTCCAAGAGGAACTAATCCCTCAAATAAAACAGCTATACAATCTCAACCTCACTACAGGATATGTGCCCACAGAATGGCGTACAGCAACAGTGGTCCCACTCCCCAAAGGTGGAGCCTCTACGGACCCTGGAAACTATCGCCCCATAAGCCTGACTAGCTTAGTCTGCAAGGCTATGAAGAGGATCATCAAGGAGCTCATAAACAAAGACATTGGGGACCTACAGACACTAGATCCTACCCAGTTCGGCTTTGTCAAGGGCAGATCCTGCCTTTTGAACCTGGTTGACTTCTTCGAAACAGTCACCAAAGCCATAGATGAAGGGAAGGTAGTCCACACAGCCTATCTGGACCTTGCAAAGGCATTTGACACAATACCCCACTCGGGCATCATAGATAAGCTATCCAGCTTAAATATAAACCCCTGTGTCACAAGATGGGTCGCAAACTGGCTCAAAGACAGAACCCACAGAGTGAGAGTTGCTGGAGCCATGTCAGACTCGAAACCGGTCACAAGTGGCATCCCACAGGGTTCTGTCCTGGGACCACTCTTGTTCGGTATATACTTTTCCGAGGTACAGGCAAACGTGGGAGGACTATGGCTCACCAAGTTCGCAGGTGACTGCAAACTGGGCGCCATAATCAACTCTCCAGCTGACACAAACATCCTTCAAAAAGGTCTCGCAGAGACAAAAAACTGGTGCCAGCGCCATGGTTTAAAGCTAAATGCCAAAAAATGTATAGTCATACCCTTTGGCAAAAACAATGTGCCCACAAATTACCACATAGGCAGAAACCCATTAAGTACAGAGAAAGTTATTAGGGACCTGGGGACCCAAGTTGATAGCAATTTCTCCTTTGAAAACCACATTGCCAAAGTGGTTAGAAAGACCTTCTACATAGCCCACCTCATCACGAAGGGTTTCACATCTAGATCAAGAGAGGTAATCGTGCCCCTTTATTCATCCCTCATCAGGCCCATCATAGAATACAATGCCCCTTTTGGGATGTACCTTACCCGACACCTGCAGCAATTAGAAAGACCCCAAAAGTATCTCACCAAGAGGATCAAGGGTCTCAAACAGATGCCATATGCTGCTCGGTTAAAAAACTCCAGCTCTACTCAGTTGCATACCGCCTACTTTGAGGCGATCTATGCCTGACATACAAAGCTATGTCAAATCCAGAATTAATGGACATGCTCCACCTCAGTAAATCTAAATCCCTTAGAGCCACACGCTCAAGGGACTTGAACCTCAGCACAGAAATAAATAGAACTTGCTGGAGGGACAGGTTCATAACCCAGAGGCTCCCTTCGCTCTGGAATAGAATTCCAGTTCATGTGAGGCAGAGCACCTCACTGAATCTCTTCAAGAAGAATCTCAATAGGTGGATGGGGGATCGTAGGTTTGTCCCAGGGATTACTCCCATGTCACTATTAGACAGAGGCACAGTAAACTAAACCTTAAAAAGGGCACAGTATACTCAAATCAAGGGGTGGCGTAAGCCATACAGAATCAGGCTAGGCTTATAATTGCCCCAGGGCAGATAGCCTAGTATGAACCTATGAACCTATGAACATTCTCTATTAAGTATCTAGAGTCTACTACCAGCTTCTTCAGATTTTCATTGAATTATTCTAGTTCCGTTATTGAATACCTGGATGTTAGTATTATTAAGAAAGAAAATGGGGAGGTAGAGACCTCACTATATAGGAAGCCTTGTTGGGCCAACAGCATGCTTAGATATGATAGCATGCACCTAGACATGTATTCCAACACATAGTCAGGGGACAAGTCTGTAGAATAACCAGACTTTGCACAAATGAGAATTCCTTCATACAGGAATTTGACTCTTTAAAGAATAATTTTCAAGCACGAGGTTATAGTAAAAATTTATTGAAAAAGGAAATGGACAACAGCAGTCTCTATAGAAAACAAAGTGCAAAACCATGGTTACATAGAGGTAAAAAAATGGCCTAATAAGGTAGATGCACAGGTTCAAAAAGTTAATGAAGGTTTGAAAATAAGTTTAACATACAGTAATGATATAGGTGGTATATGTAATATAATTAGAGACAACTGGATAATTCTTTTAACAGATGAGAATATAACTAGAGTTGTAGGGACACAACCTAGATTTATTTTTAAAAGAAATAAACATTTGAAAGATATTTTGTGTCACGAACCCATGCATTTTAAAAATTCAGGCATTAAGAAGAAGGGAACTTATCCTTGCCTACATTATAAAGCCTTTAAGCACATTTTACAAGGAAACTGTTTTATGCACCCCAGGACCAACAAGAAGTACTTTTTGAATGTATATGCTGACTGTAACATGCAAAATGTTGTCTATATTGCGAACTGTCAACAGTGTACTGCATATTATGTAGGAAAAACAAATTGCAGACTTAAAGATAGAATTTTTAAGCATCCATCGGGGTTAAGAAAAGAACACAATGCACTGTACAAGCATAGAGAATTGCATAGTGATCATGTATTTGCCTTTATGGTTATATGTGTTGTAAATAGTAGTCAAAGAATGGGTGACTTGTATAATGAAACTGAATATAAAGATGTAATGGATTCTTAGACTGGGAGCTGACAAAGTCCTAGGATTAAATGATGTTGTCCCTTTAAAACTAGCTCTAGCAAAGAGGAGGGTAAACTATTGATTTTCATTGGTTGTGTTGTACTATATTAGAAACTCCCACAGATTTACTAAACTTTCATGCAGGACTAGCTTAGTCTAGCATGGAAGCGCCCATTCAGGAGCAGGACATGCATGCATATGGGGGGCATGGCAGGCATACATATTAAGAAGGCACGCTACCCAAGCTCCTAGACTTACATGGAGCGTGTATGAGTGCAGGGGGTGTGTCTGAGAGCAGAGCTCTCAGAATAAACATGCCCCTGCAATGTAGAACAGCAAAAAGTGGTAAGAAATGAGCGAGACCACTCATAGGTGTCCGCATATCCCTGCCAACAGTCCCCATGTGTACAACAGCAACAGTACATACAAATTAAATGAAGAAACCTGTGTATTTATATTATTTAAAAAATCCGAGTACAGTTAACCATAGGTGCACGGGTGTGCCCATCACTTATCTACAGTTAAAGCAGCTTAAAAGGCTGAAGAGGATAACAAGGAAGATAAATGCAAATGAAGCAGCACAGCAATAGTGCAGTGGGCAAAGCATTCGTTTAACGAGCAGGCATTCCCGGTTTGATTCCCACTGCAGCACAGCCTGTTTTAAATGGCAAAGCATGTTATAACCAATATTTTTGTTGCAATACCCACTAAATAACATAGATTTATGAACTGAAGTACTGCAGGAGATGCACATGTAAAGTATCAGTGTCATAATGAATAAGGCAATCGTAAGGAGATTTAAGCATAAATAAGCAGTAGTAAATATATGTAAGCACTAGTAAGCGTGTTTAAGTGCGTTTGCGCAGGGGTAAGCACTGCCTATACAGATTAAGCAATATGGAAGCTAACCGAGTATAAGAAACTGTAACCAGAAGTTAGCAGTGCTTACCGCCACGCAAACATGGTCACACCCGCTTGCAACTGCTTTAAAGTGCCTTACCCACTCTGTATCCAACGGCCCATGTTCTGCCCAGCAACAAAACAAACATCCTTTACAAGACTCGAACCCAGGACCATGCACACTATGATCTACCACTAACCCATGCCAGATATACATATATATGATGTTTTCAGGAACATAACATCCAGCCCAGTCATGCAATACTCCAGAGAATGTATACCAACATCTAGATGTGTGTGTGTGTGTGTGTGTGTGTGTGTGTGTGTGTGTGTGTGTGTGTGTGTGTGTGTGTCTGTGTGTCTGTGTGTGTGTGTGTGTGTGTGTGCGTGTGTGCGTGTGTATGTGTGTGTGTAGATATATTAATATCTAAACAGATACAACATATCTATATATGTATATATATATATATATATATATATATATATATATATATATATATATATATATATATATATATATATATATATATATATATATATATATATATATATATATATATATATATATACATATATATATATATATATATATATATATATATATACATGCAAATGCCGACATCTACACATATATATGTCAACACCTATATGTCTACATATACACAGAAACTTACATATATGTACGCAGATATATATCTCCGTAGGTATATACGGACATAGTCATAAATATGTAAGCAAATATATATATACCTATATAGGTATATATGGCCATACATCTGTAGATAGCAATGGTAGATTAACAGAAACATATATATCCACATGCACCATTAATGAGGTTGAGAGGCCCCAAACAATGTACTTCTTATACAAATTGGCATACCCCCCAGAAAAAACATGTCCACCCTGCAATACACTTCCAAGTTTATTTTATTTTATTTGTTTTATTTAAATAGGAATTTAAATTATTTTTCTTTTATTTTTTTATTTTTTTTATATATCATTCCCCTCTCCCCCACCCACTAGGCGGGCCGACCAGTACAGGCCCATCCAACCCAACCTCTCCTCGACCCATATTTTCTTTTCCCGCAGTTCCACCCCCCCCCCAACTGCACACATGCAGCCACCATCCCTTCTCTGGTTACCAGCACGTAGCAACCACACCACCACACTTTGCCCACCCTCCACTCCTCTTTCCCTTGGGACTCATCTTGTTCATTGTCCAGACCCAAGTATCTTCGGTCTTCCACACGCCATAGTCCATGCACATATGAACACAGCCATGTTTACATTTGGAGACATGAAGTTACCGCAAAGAAAAACACCTAATTTTTGAGTCTTTGTTTACACCAATGGTTTTATATTTATGTATCATAAAGCATACGTGGTACACAATGTTGTGTATGCACACGACACCTAATAGGAATGTCTAATTCAGGTATACGGGAAACACACGACCCTTGTATATACATGGGACTACAGGTTCCCCTCTTGATAACGAAATTATTTTCTAATGAAGATGCACACAGCACCTTGCAGGACTATTGGTAACTGAATCACCTCTTTATTATAATGATAATTAAGATGCACACAGCACCTTGCAGGACCACTGGTCTCACAGTATTATTGGTTAAGAACAGTGTTGGTCATTTAAATAAACAGCTCAAAATATATTATTTAAACAATGATAAAATGGTTGCTTTTAATAATGAAACATGTCTTTCTGAAGAAGTCTTGATAATAAAGAAGACAAAAGCACTAAATAATACAAGAGTGTCGGGTGTTTTCTCTTCAATTAATTTTGAATTAATTTTGAATGCTTTTGTGTCAGAGTTTGTTCATTTTTAGTGATAATTATCTTCGCTTTTCATTCAGTTTGGTAACATATATATATATATATATATATATATACATACACACATTATAAATATATATATATATACATATATAAAGATATACATGTGACTAGACATGCGCACGCAGACATATGTACAGTAAGATACTTATGTAGTAGCCGCACACAATATGGTACACCCACTATGCCTACAGTGAACACCCTAACAACTGGACACAGGATGACACACCCATACAAATGACATTCATTGCCTGCAACATATACCCACAGAGAGGTCATAGGATGAACACCACACACAGGTTTGCAGAAATGGAATACCTTTATTTGTGTACTATTACAGAATTATATGCCATGTCATATAGCTGTTCAGACACTGACATCCATATCAACAAAGTAGTGCAACTGTGAAAAAGTTATACTAATACAGTAGTCTGGAAAGGTTCACAACTGTTGCTGTCCAGGCCAAGCCCTTCAAATAGTACATTAGTAAGGACAGACTGGGCCACAGGATACCACACAATCAACAGTAAGTGATACAGGTGTATAGTCCAGCAGCCTCTATCTACACTCTGTACACAATCGCTAGGTGGTAAAGACCTCAGTTGACCAAATGGGATGTAACTGTTACATAACAAGGCATAACTGACACCATCACAGGCAGAGTGGCACACAGAACAGTCTGTATGGCAGGAGGCAGTAGGGCTGCAGTAACCCACTTTATGTAAGTAATGTCAAGATAGGTGACATGTATAGTACTGTACATCCAGATACCTTAAGGCAGCTCAACCCTGATACCCCCACATGTTGTAACAGCTTAGGTTATGTATGGTGCTCCTCCCCCAGACTCATTAATACAGGGCCATATACCACTGTTACATACACTGGCCTCTGGAGTGCATATGGGCACACATGTATTGTGTAGGTGAAGCCCACACATATATGGCCCCAGCCCCACCGTATGTGTGGGGGATACAACAGCAGTGGCCTGCTGGCAGGCATGTCAACGTGGTATACGTATATGTGCATATGTATCTCTGTCTGTATATGTGTAGACATATACTGCTCTCTATATGAATATATCTGGGTGTGTATATGCATATCTATGTACATATACACAGACATCTATATATGTTGATATGTACATGTGTAATTATATATATATATATATATATATATATATATATATATATATATATATATATATATATATATATATATATGGATAATCATATGTACATATATATTCACCATATGTCCTGAACATGGGGTGTAGCCCTACCCCAGCCCCTATAGTACCACCTTTGCAGTGCAATGGGATGTCAGGCATGTATAGCAGGTATATTAGCAGACTATAGCTACTGTAATAGGGATTGTCTTCACAGACATGCTGTGTGGGGGAGGTCACATCTGATTTTCACATGTGTGCCATTGGCTATTCACCATATATCCTGAACATGGGGTGTAGCCCTACCCCAGCCCCTATAGTCCCACCTTTGTAGTGCAAGGGGATGTCAGGCATGTATAGCAGGTATATTAGCAGACTATAGCTACTGTAATAGGGATTGTCTTCACAGGCATGCTGTGTGTGGGAGGACACATCTGCTTTTCACATGTGTGCCACTGGCTACTGACAGACATCCTAAGGACATCATAGTACAGTACCGCTGCAAGCATGTAATGCTCCTGTGGATGACAGCAGAGATATTGGCCAATAGATGTGGACATTCTGACACACTCTGTACATTCCATATGTATACACAGCACCCCTTAGTGCAGAACATGTGGACCCAGCCTGACAATATGTGTTAACAGCCATGTAGATGGGTAATAACACATAATGACTGGTATACATTTGCCCCCATAAGTTATGCATTCACACACCTCTGTCTGTCCTGACATATAATAACTCCTGGTACAGAGGTTCCATGGCCACATACTACCCACTAGATATTGACATACATCTGTACAGAATCCCACCGCTCTGTCTGACATATATGACTGTTAAGGGAGGCCCGGCAGCAGTACATCTGGAAAGTATCCGGACATGACACCTTGATGGGTAAGTACACTAAGCTGCTAGGCATGTAACAAAGCACTGTGTAGGCTACAGGCAGACTGGCTCAACACTGGCCTACATCTCCTATGGGGGAATTCACATGTACCTGCATATATAGCAGGCTCTACAGGCATGTCACAGCACAGGTTAAGATACACCTGTGTGAAAGTGCATAACCACAACCAGTGTAAACACAGCCACATATGGTAAGCTAGCATAATATTACAGTATATCGACTATTTGTTCAACACCATCCTCATATGTGCCACTCACACACTGACTCCACATATACTGGGCCGCTACACAGTGTGGTCTGATGCCCATCTGTGGTATGGGACATGTGTGTCTATGGCCCTAAAAACATGTAAGCCAATATCGTAACATACAGTGGAGCAGCATGCAGCATCAGATATGATGGGACCTAGGACGATGACATCTACCACAGTCTGTACACAGGCCAAGGTACATATTAACAATACACACATTGTCGGCATTTGCCATAAGTACACAGACCTCAGTACTGTACAAACAACCACAGAATGTCCAGGTCATGTCATCAAATATAACCCCTACTGTACATAACATGTGTAGCAGTCTGATATCTCACTGACTTGTTATCAGATATGATGACACTAATGATGGTGTACAGCACATATGCACCTCTTAATGCATGACATATGTACAAAGGTTGACAGAGTTGTGGTTGGAAGCACATACACAGGGCCAATATTGACTTGTTGCTGTGATATCCTCATACTTTTACTGTTGTAACAGGGGTTGTTGCAACATATGTCCTATGAGGGATATGAGGTCAGTAACTGTCATGGCTTTCACCATCTACAGACTGCAATCCTCACACTTCCTTCTGCAGTTCAGATAGCTGCTCTGTGGGTAACACATGAAACCAAAGGCACAACACACTGCCCAGTTTTCAGATGTCCCTACAGATGGGGATTCCTCATAAACATAGAACTGACATGGCAGGTATTAAAACATGTAGGACAGCCATATACACACACATATTGTTAAACCAACATTACTCCAAATGCAGTATAGCAGCACTTACAGTCTGTAGTCAGGTCAGACAGATCCCACTCCTGTGTGTTGCCCTGCTTCCACAATGTATGTTGTTAGAGGTAAATCCCCAATCCATCTTAGATGCTGTTTGCCAAACAGCCGATCTAGTTCCTGCTCACAGTGAATGTAAAGGGCTAACACCAACATGATGTTCCTAGATATTGGAGTGTGTTTCCATGCAACTGGCTATAATGTTACCACAGCTGTTCTACATGCAATTAGCTAGGGGAGGGCTGCAATTCATGAAGAGGCCATCAGCTGATCATGAGCATCACTTAAAATGCACATGCTGCTTCATAAGAAAAGCAGGTGTAGGTCTCCACATCCACCAGTGAGGGAGTGAGAGAGGTAGACAGAGGCACTGACACGTCAGGGAGTGATGTGAGAGTAAAACCTAAGCATGTTTGTGTCACACACCTACCAGCACAGGGTATCAAACCCCTGATGACTATGTAGTGCTATCACAGTCTTATGCATTTTTTGGATGCGCCACATAGGTTACCAGTTGTGGAGTCCTCAGAACATATATGTGATGGTGAGTGACATCTGCAACAGGGATATGGTTGCTATACGGTAGGCGAAGTAGACATGCCTGTCCACATGAACAGGTGCCAGCGTCAACACAGCCACACTCTCACAGGGATGCACACACATTGGCACACTTGGCAGGGCCAGGGATACAGCTCATCGCTAGTGAGATTGCCACAACATATTGCTGTGCAGGTATCACATGCACCACATGGGTCATATGGAGGTTATATGGGCAAAAGGTATGGGGAGGTGTCTGGCATCAGACAGCATGCTTCAGTATGCCACTAGGGGTTGTAGTGAGTGTGGATGTGATCATACGCATCATACAACACACACACAAACAAAGAGGGTGCCAGTACTGACATGCATGGGTGCATTTATGCCCGGGTATGTGGTGGGTGACTGTGCCAGACAGCTATACAAGGCTAGGTGATGGTTATAACTTAGCATCAGGCCACATGACAATGGTCTGCATTTTTGCTCAGGGCTGTGGTTTCTGCATTTGCCCACATAGGTGGGTATTGTATCCACCATCCAGTCACCTGGGTGACTATTGCGTGTTGGCAATGCTGTGCATCGCTTGTCATGTATGTGTTCCTTAGTCCATGACATGGACACTGTCTGGGATGTGCACACCTCCCACATGCATGTACAGTGACATGTGGAAGTGTACCTGGGGTGTCGGGCCCATGTTGTGTACACAGATTATTATCAGATGTGCCAGTCTTGGCCACCTGTGGTGGAACTGGTAATGGACAACAGATTCACCCTGCACCTACATTGATAGCATGCCAACGACATTCCCTGGTGTCAGTGGCATCTGTCCATACAGGGCATGTTTTCAGGCATGGTATGTCCTTTGTGGGTAACGTGATGGTACCACAGGTGTTGCAGATGTCCAGTGGGGAACATGGGGAAGGTGCACTGTCTGCATGTATGTGCCTATTGGACAGATAGACAAGGTGCCATGCCCTCTGTAGGCCACTTCATTCACTCCATAGTTACTATTAGTCACCAATATACAGTGTACTATACACATATTGGCTGTTGCCTCGGCATGTGTGTGTGTGTGTGTGTGTGTGTGTGTGTGTGTGTGTGTGTGTGTGTGTGTGTGTGTGTGTGTGTGAGACATGGGGTTAGAGTGTGCTATGGGTAATACTGGGGTTGTTAACTGTGATTGCCTAGCCTTGATGTCATGTGTATGGTTATGGATTTCCACCCCAGCCTCTCGGCCTCTCGGCTATTTCACAACTGTTATCCCTGTACAGTTTCTCCCTGGAACCAGTCCCTACTAAAACCATTGATAAACTTCTCAAGAAGCTGAAACCAACTACTCTGGCTGTTGACAATCTACTTGCAGACTTCCTTCAAATAACTGCTGAAGCAATAGCCTACCCAGTGTCCATTCTCATAAACAGGTCAATATCAGAACAGAAAGTACTTATCACCTGCAAAATATCACATATTGTATCACTGCACAAAGGGGGTAAGTCCCTTGAACTTGCTAACTATTGCCCTATTGCAATCCTATCACCTTTATCAAAAATATTAGAAGGGGTAGTTCATTCCTAGCTAATTCAGTACCTTCTAAAACATAACCTGCTATCCATATCCCAGCATGGCTTCAGACCTTCCCATAGCACTACTACAACACTACTTTCCTTCACCAACATTGTCAATCACCATAGAAACAATGGTCTATTTGTATCCTCAGTATTCCTCGACTTATCAAAAGCCTTTGACATGGTGAACCATAGTATGCTCCTAGGAAGTCTAGCAGCACTTAACATAAGCTCCTTCGCCATATTGTGGTTCAATAACTACTTAACAGATTGTCAGCAGGCAGTTCTATGGCAAGAGCAACTGTCCCCTCTATTACCAGTAGGCATAGGTGTCCCCCAAGGGTCGATCCTAGGACCTCCGTTATTCTCACTATTTACTAACCAAATAGCCTCATCCACACTCTCTGCCTCAGCTGTGAAATATGCAGATGATACCACCATTATGCGTGCCTCCCCCACCCTAAATGAACTAAAAGCCATAACCCAAAAAAACTTCTCCTTAGCCGAAGAATGGTTCACTAACATAAAACTTATTCTTAATCAAAAAAAAAAAAAAACAAACTCATTCTCTTTGGCCCTGGTAGATCTCCTCCACCAAATAATGATTTTGCCATAACATCTAGAGACAGCATACAAATTACCCCAACCACAAACACAAAACTATTAGGTGTTGAAATCGACAATAATCTAAGATTTGACATTCATATAGCCCAAACAATTAAGAAAGTTAACAAAAAGCTTGGCCTCCTCTACAGGAATAGACAGTTCATCACGACCTACCAAGGCCACCTTAGCAAGAACTCACCTCTTATCCATTCTCCTTTATGCCTCCCCTATCTTAACCAATCTGTGCCACAGCAAAATAAACAAATTGGAATCCTGCTACAATACTGTTAGATTTGCTACTGATTCCTCTCATAGGTCCCATCACTGTCTTGCCCTTAAGCAACTATATTGGCTCGAATTACCTCAACTACTCCTACTCAACCAACTCTCAATAGCGCATAAACTCTACTACCTCCCTGACAAAACCCCAGCACTTTAAAACTTAATTCAGTCCTACACCACCACCAGGACCCTAAGATCCAGTCATCAGAACCACATAAATATCATCAAACACAAAAATGATGCAGGTAAATCACTCTTTGCCTGCGCCATTGCCAGAACCTGGTACTCAGTCCCAAGCCACTTAACTTCTACCACCACTACTTCCCAATTTAAAAAACTTCTCAAAACCCACTACATATCTAACTGGCATTGCACATGTTGCTCACCAGGCTAGGCCATATCACTGCACTGGTGCTAGGATTCTGCTAGGGATTACATGGCTGCTCGCTCTGCCCTGTTGCTAGAAATCTGCTTAGTATCAAATGGTTGCTACCTAACTTAATAAAAAACAAAACAAACAAAAAAAAACCAGCCAAGGATTATATCCTTAATTCTTATAATCGTATTGGCTTTCTGCCAAAAATCCGCTAACTATTTTTCAAATATACTCAATGTTTTCTTATGAGATACTATTTTTGTACCTATATTTGTGCTTGGAGCCATCTGCACCCAATTGTATTCCTTATAGTACCCTATATGTATATTAGTACTATGTTTCCTTAGATGCTGCTGTTACTCTCTATGGAATTCTATTATTTGATTGGAGCTTTTCTCCCCGGGCCTCCACTGAAAATGGACCTGTGTCCTGTCGGACTTTCCTGGTTAACAAATGTAAAATAAAATAAATATACTAGGGCCACCATATAAAAAATTTGAAAAACCCACTCTACATTGGGCCCAGGTGTTATACACTCACCTCCACACAGGATACGAGTTACAATCACACACACACCTGTCATGTCTGGGAGTAGAACCCCTACCTAACTAGTTTATTACACTACAGCACTACCCAGGTATAGTACAAGCCACGGAGATTACTGGAGTACACATTCCCCAAAGGTGTATATCATATTTGCTGACATCAGCAGGATAGCCAAAGTAGGGCATTTGACATGTACTGATTGTGACTAGCCTAAAATGCATTGCACCCTACACAGACATTGGAACACACACAAAACATCCACAGCCAACTTGTGTGGGTATAGAACCCCTAACAGAGGTCTATATCACACTACAGCATGGCGCTGTTATAGGACACACCACACGGATTAATGGATAGCTCCTTCCCCAAAGGTGTATATCACATTGGCTGACATCAGCAGGATTACCAAAGTAGGGCATTTGACATGTACTGAGAGTGACTAGCCTAAAATGCATTGCTCCCTACACAGACATTGGAACACACACAAAACATCTACAGCCGACTTATGTGGGTATAGAACCCCTAACAGAGATCTATATCACACTACAGCATAGAGCTGTTATAGAATGAACACTTGGGATTACTGGAGAGCTCCTTCCCCAAAGGTGTATATCACATTGGCTGACATCAGCAGGATAGCCAAAGTAGAGCATTTGACATGCACTAAGTGTGACTAGCCTCTAATGCACTGCTCCTTACACAGACATTGAAACTCACACAAAACATCCAGAACTACCATGGGTAGGAATAGAACCCTACCAGAATTCATCACACTACAGCAGTTTGTAGTTACAGGACACGCTACAGAGATTACTGGGATACAAGCTTCCCAGAGGTGTATTTCTAGGTGGATTACATCAGCAGCCTTGCCAAAGAAAAGCATTTAAATTGTAGGGGGTGTGACTACCCTAAAAAGTATTGCTTTCTGTACAGACACACATAGTTGCCAAGGCTGGGGTTAGTACTCCTACCTCACTAGTTTATCACACTACAGCAGTACACAGTTACGGCACTTGCTACAGAGATTACTGGGATACAACTCTCCCAAAGGTGTATTTCACAGTGGATGACCTCACCAGGCTTGTCATAGTGGGGCTATGGGGAGGGCAGTGTGTGTGCATGGGCCATAACCCATTCATCTAGGGGCTGACACACCACATGCGGCACAACCTGGGTCATATTTCTCAGGTACGTGTATGCAGCTGCTAGATGACTACTTCCTTGAACAGTCATGTTGCACAGCTGGCACGTGCACCACATACTCTATAATGCTGACAGATACCGGTGGCTAGTATCTGCAGTGAGTGACATCTGACTCTCATGTGGTTGTGGCCCTTTGCCTGTGTGCTGGGTGGGAAAGGCCTGGATGGCTCCTTGTCACAGTTACCCACTTCCACGCATCTATGTATGTCTACCTTTGGCTTATTATAGTGTGTTGTCCTTACATATATACCTGTAGTCCTATCCACTGTGTGTGCAAAGCATGAGTGGTGCATACTGAGGAGTGTCTGCACTGCTGCCAGATATGTCTGGTTCACTGGTGTTTGCAGACATGGCCTTCATGTGTTTCAGTCTGTGAGCATGCCCAGTATGACCTTTCAGTATGTTGTTGACTAACATTGCCTTCATTTCTCTAAATGTGTAGGCATGCCCAGTATGGCCATCTGTACTAAATGGGTAGATCGAGTCCAGGTCATTTGTACTGCAGTGCTGACCTTTGTGTTGTACACCTACAGGTAGCATGCTGTCTCTGCAGGGTATCCATCGATCATTTGGCATGGACTGTTACTACATTTCTGCATTTCTACATTTCAGCATATTTACGTAAGATGGGGGGGCACACCTGACTATTTCTACATTTCTACTCAGGACTGGTGGGGGCACACCTGACTGTTACTATATTTCTACGTAGGATGGGGGCACCTGACTATTTCTACATTTCTAAACAGGATTGGGGGGGCACACCTGACTGTTACTATATTTCTACGTAGGATGGGGGGGGCACACCTGACTATTTCTACATTTCTACACAGGATTGGGGGGCACACCTGACTGTTACTATATTTCTATGTAGGATGGGGGGCACACATGAGTATTTTTACATTTGTATACATGATTGGGGGGCACACCTGACTGTTACTATATTTCTACATAGGATGGGGGGGGCACACCTGACACTTGTACACATTTGCTAGGACTGTACTGGTATGTCGGGTACTCCATTTCAGTCTATTGTCTTAGCTATCGTGCTGACTAGAGGCATACCAGTGTGCTACAGATCTTAGCTTTTAATTACCTACATATTAGTTTCTGACTTCCTACCCTTCAGAATTGACATCCCACTGCCTGACCTGCTGCAATCTGTCTGTATAGGCCTGGGGGGAGGTTATCCATAGGCCTCATTCAGAGGCCATAGCACCGCCTTTGTTTGTGTTTGTCTACACCTGTCCTGCGGGCTGTGACTGTTGTTTGGTATGTGACACCCCCTGACTGGCATGTGTGAGTCACTTACCTTGTGGGTGTCCCAGTATTGAGAGTGGTGCTGCAGGGCCGCCTATGTTGGATGCACATAGTACACTCCCTACATATGGTTAGGCACAGGTAGTGTAATGTTTGGCATCCCTTTTACTGTATGTGAGAGTCAGAGAGAGGTGTTATTCCCTGGGTCCCTCCTGTGTCATTGTATGTGCTATGCATTGCCTCTTTGCCAAGGCCAGGGCATACTGGGCACGTCTCCTTCTGCCTACTGGGGAAGGCTCATGTTGTTCCTCCTCCGAGTCACTCTGTGCCTATGCAGGCCTTGGCAATGGTGGGGGGCTGTGTGGCCCTGCCCCATGCTGTTCCTGCTGCAGCTGTTTCCACAGGATCATATTGTGTAGCATGGCATATACGATAACAATTTGGGTACATGTAGCTGATGAGTACTCCAAGGCTCCACCTGATGTGTCCAGGCACCGGAACCATGACTTGAGCATCCCAAACACATGCTCTATTATAATTCTGGTCTATGAGTGTGCCTCATTATGGAGTTCTTTTTCAGGTGTGTGTGCATTTCTGATGGGTATCATCAGCCACGGCTCCAGTGCATATCCAGCATCCCTCACTAGGTGACCGTCAGGGATGTCCCCATTGGCAAATCTGTTGTACAGCTACATCAGATGACAGATGCGGGAATCGTGATAGCTGCCTGGGCAGCCAGCCCACACATTCATTATTATGCCCTGGGCATCACACACGACCTGGCAGTTGATGGAGGGGAAGGCCTTGCGGTTGATGTAGTCCCTACCCCGCTCACTAAGTGGTGCTTTGATGCATATGTGCATGCAGTCAATAGCACCCACTACCTCAGGGTATTCTGCTATTTGGTGGAACAGTTGCATATTGCTGGCCAACACCTCATGGGTGTTGGGCACATAAACATGCTCACTGGCATGTGCTGACATGGCATCCATGAACTGGTGGAGTTCCCTGGATGCTGATGCCTGTGAAATCCCCATCATATCCCAGTTGGCCTTTGGAAGCTACCTGTAGCTAGTATTCTTAGGCCTGCACATACCTTGGTATCCACTGGGATGAATTCCCCTCTGTTAGTTCTATGTGTCAGGCATGGCCAGCACAGCTCAACAATTTGCTGTAGGAGGTAACTATCCACCCTATACCGCTCCACTATCTCCAGCTCATGTAGCCCCTGGTAGGTTACCCTGGGTCTGTACACTCTTCTCCATCGCCTCACTGTGGGTTGGTGGACAGCATTCATATCCTCATCACCCTTCAGCCTCTTCCACAAGTTGTTGTATGATAGCTATTGCAGCCCCTATTATTTTGCTGTACTGAGTGTTAAAAGTTCCCCACATATTTACACTGGTGGTGTAGAGTGTGAGAAAAACCAGAGGGGAAGGTCTTTGCATAGTTTATAGTAGTGTTCTGGGCTGGTCTGCTGCCTGTGTAATTGGCTGATTCTGATACATTTCACCTGCTAAGCTAGTTCTCCTTGATCACCTCCCTACTGCTGTTTTCCGTTTCCATTGCCTTCCTGTTTAAGCCCGTGTGCCCGCCTCATAGAGTGCTCAAATGTGCACACTGCTGCTATTTTCTGGTTTAACTTCTGTTTTCTTCCTGTAAATCCTTGTGCGTGGTGCGCACACCTGCTTAGGCTTTGTAAAGAGTGCTAATCATGTATAGACACACCCCCTAGCTCAGCTGTGCTAAGCTAGGAGCAATCCTGAGCCACAGTGTTCCAATCCACTTACAGTATGCCTGACACACACACCCATGATGTCATCTATCTCCTAGGCTTGCACAAAGCTATTCCTACTCTTACACTGTTGGGACCTGACTCACATGCTGGGGAATACTAGGATTCACTTTCTTTCCCCTCATTTGCATAGGATTGCCTGCTAATGTATAGTTACATGTCTCACACTGAGCCTCCCCCCTTACTAACCACTACTAATTGGCCAGGTTGGCTTCTGCCTGCCATTGATTTTCATGGCAGAATAGTGATTTTAGTTAGACTGCTTATTTTAGGTTTATTTTATTATTTTCCTCCCAATCCCATTTGCGTGCCGCTGCCCTACGCTTAAACAGCCACGATCGGCTAAAAAAATAAAAGTTGATTTTTGTATTTTTTTTGTTTGCAATGCCAATGGCCTTATACTTGGCCATTGGCATGCTTACTACATAATATGCAGCCTTTATTTGGGGCTGTCACAGCTCCGTTTTGGATTTTCAGACATGTACTCAGTTACTAACTGAGTACATTTCTGTAAATAGCATTAGTCCTGCACAGACTGTTGCAAGCTTCTTGGATTGCAAAATCACCTCATTTGCATAGATTTCGCCTGCAAATGGGGTGATTTGCATACCAGGGCTTAGTCCATGCAGGATTAGTGCAGGAGCGCTTGTGCACACCCATACAGGCTTTTCCTGGATCACACGGCAGACATATTGCCTGCTTGAGCTCCTGCACCAATTTTGCACTCCGAGCAAGCTTTTGAGAATCCGGGGGACTATGGTTTTACTAGTGTTTTATCATCTGATGAAGGGATTTACCCGAAAGCACTTATGATACTGCTTTTACTGTTTTAATAAAATGAAGTTGCTTCATACACAGTGAGGTAGTACTTGCCTTACTTTTGGATTTACAACTGTATCTCTGTTACTTGCACTGCATTTTTCTCATGAGCTGGCATTTGTAATTTTGTTTAGAGGGCACTTGTGTGGTGCTAAATGACAATAAAGTTTATTTGAATCTTTGAATCTTTTGAATCTTTGACAGGAATGTTGAGGGAGGTGCTTAAAAATGTGAGCATCAGGTAAGAAGGTTTGTTGAGGAAGCAGGAGCTGACGTACATGAGAAACAAGACAGACAAGGATGGTGATGGAGATAAAACATGCCATTAGCAGCTTACAATTGTCATTGCTTTTCCCTGCAGTACTAGGGCATGTGCATGCTGTCGTGTAGCTACTTAAACCATGTTTACAATCCCTACACCAAGTGATTTTTTTGTTATTCAGGAATGCTAATGAATTCATGTCTCATTTGCATTTTCAGAGTTCCCAGAAAGCTAAATCTACACTATATAAAGGTAATGGTGTAAGTATAAAAGTGGAAGGAGTTGAAACTGATTGGATACAGACAGACCATTACTGCTAGTTACTTGGAAGAGATTGTTCTTTAAATTACTGTACTATTTCATAAGTCATGTTAGTCCTCTTCACAAACTGCTTACATGTTCATATTTTGAATGTAATTCAATATGCAATGAGAAAAAGAATTTTGATATGTATGAAATTTAAAAAAAAATCACTGTTGGTATACTGCCTATATGTCAGTTCTTGTTGTGCTTGCCAAGTTTGTATGGTACATCACAGTATTGTATTATCATTTGCTACTGAATGATTGCATTAACCATTTGAATGACTCATTGGATAGGATGAGTGACATACTGGATTGGACAGCATCTGTGATGGAACATCTGCTTGGAGAGTGCCAGCATCCATGTGGCTGTAGATCCACAGCATCCTCTGGTGTTAACAGATGTGGCAGTGACAAATCCTGCTACTATATTGGCACTACATTCACTGCTCCATTAGTGAATGAGATGTCCACACCCAGATGTGGTAGACCATTGGTTCATGGTCCTGGATGTAGTTATGAAGACAGCTTGTCCAGCAGACATTGCTCACATGAAAGTAGCACCCCCACTTTGAACCAAGGATGTGTAAATGGCAATGCAACTCCTGGCCGAGGCAGTTTGTGTGGTCAGAATTGATGACACTGAACAGGCAAGTCTACCGTGCACAGCCCACACCTATCCCACATGGTAATGTGTAGTGCTAACCCAGAGCTTGACTGTGTTCATGCACACACACACACACACACACACACACACACACACACACACACACACACACACACACACACACACACACTCACACACATACACACACACACACACACACACACACACACACACACACTTCACAAAAATTGCCCATACTGACCAACACATATTCAAGGCAAAAAAAGAAAAAAACTTAATACTGATTGCGATATATCCCTTGTTAGTGTCCCTGTGATATTTCATACTTTAATGAATGTTCTGTATTTCTTACTCACATATGTTCAATACTTTTGTGTCACCCTTGGCATGCTGCACCACCCCCAGTGCAAATGATAATGATTGTGCCATGGTCCTTGTTCATTTAGGTTTGACTTAGGGGTTCCATACATGTCTGATGCACAGAGTGGATAGGTACGAGACTGACAATATGCAGGTAGTTTATCTTCTTATACATTTATTTGCATACTACAGGTTCCACACTTACCTTGACATTATTGCAGTTATGAGTTGCGTGCTTTGGGGATGCCCCTGTCTGATGATATCTGTACACAGAAATTACATGTATAATAGTTAATTAATATGTAGTTCAGTTGTTTATGCTTTCATTAGCATACTCTGCCATTTACCTTTGTTTGGCAACTGTACACAATGTGTAGAACCCTTTAATGAATACAAAATAGCATGTTGTTGTGCACACTGTGGCATGACATATGATAGCAGCATGGAAATTAGCTGGTTCATGAGTCCAGGGGCCATGTTAAGGGCCATTTCAAAGTTTCAGTGATTTGTATTTCTTTGTGGTGTGGCTGACACTGTGAGTGTCAATGAAAATTTGTTTGGAGAATGCTATTTGAATCAAGCAGATATAAAGCAAGATAAGAAGAATACTTAAAATCTAACAAATACTAAGCAAGATGGAAAGAGAGTGTATAAAACCTTCTTTCTCTTTAGCTTACCACAGTTGGCAAAAGAAGTCCCAGTAAAATTGAAAACATTATTTAAAATTACACACAGTATGAAAAAAGAAATGGAGTAATTGACCAGACAAAAAAGTATACACAAATTAGTGTCCACTCACCCTACATGAAATAGATCATTGGTGTACCCCCCCCCCCCTTCATTACACTTTAAAGAAAGCAAGTAACAGTCTGGCTATCCTAGAGATATAATGAGTACACAACTATAATGAATGCTGTTAACTAAGTAAAGTAATACATATAAATAGGGTTGCCACCTTTTCAAATGGCCAAAGTGAGAAATTTTTTGTAGAAATGTGAGATTTTACAGGACAAAACATACCTACGGCCAATGCAAAGGACAGCACTTCACTTTGTTTTTGTAGCATTTGAGTTGCTTATGCTATTTCAAATAATATTCATGTGTTTCAGATACACAATCACTGTTTTATGCAACTATTAAAGGAAAGTTAAGAAATACATTTTGTCTTAAAATCTCAGGACATTTGCCATCTTTTAGTTTTTTTCGCAGGCTACAACTGCCCAAAGTGGGACTGGCCCTTGCAAAGGACAGGTGGTAACCCTACATATTAAAGAAGGAAAGAAGAGTGCCCCCAAAAAAGAACATTTTGTTTAGAAATGTAGCAGGCCTTGCTAACAAATGTGGAGATAAAGTTTTATGAATCTTTGCTAAATTATGATATACTAAATTTTCAAGAGACCTGTTGGAGAAGATTCTGCAAATTATAATCCCAGATTTTGAAATACCGGGAATTTCTGCTATTAAAAGTTAGAATTATGATACATCACAAAGGAAGGGGACAACAAATACTGATGAAAATGCATCCGGGGTATGAGACAAAAGTAATAATACAAATGAAGATTATGGCTGTAGTTAAGTAAAATTAGGATACAGAAGAGTTCCATCGCTAACAATATATAATAGGAAGACGAATTCATAGCAGAAGAAAAGACGATCTGGGATTACCTATAGGAGGACGTGGTGCACAGACAAGAAAATAAGGAAAATGTTAATTATACATGGAAACTTAAATTCCGGGATAGGAGTGTATTGTAACAAGGCAAAAAGTGTTCATAGAAAGATAATAAAAGACTATAGTACAGTGCAACAAAATTATAATGAAGTGAAACTACAAAGGTTGCCTTATATATACAAAACAAAAGAGGAAGAGCGCTGCACAGGTGAAAAGAAAAAGATGCTGGAAGTAATTAAAATCGGTTATAATAAAGACTTGGACAGAAATAAAAGGCAGACTAGGTAGGAGAGCCACCTGTGCTTGATACATAGATGATAAAACCTGCTTAAGGTGTTTTGAGGTAGAGTTTTGTAACAACGGGTGATCAGAAAATTTAGAACTAATGGAATATATGAAAGCAAGAAAACAAGGACAAAGAAAGAAATTTACAGACAAAGAAGTGAAGGGATGCATGAAGAGTTTGAGAAACGGAGAAGCCAAAAGATCAGATGGGATTAAAAATTAAATGTATTTACAGAACTAAGGAAGATGGTTTCCACTTTTAACCACATTCTGCAATATATGATTAGAAAAAAAGTGACTTCTCCCAAATATTGGGAATAGGTTTCTGTAGTTTTTAAAAAAAGGCTACTATAAAGATTCAAAATCACACAGACCAATCACTTCCTTTGAACATATCCAGAAAATGTTACACCTCTATTACTAAGAGAACTTAAAAGTCGAATGTTACAGGTAACCCTTTACTGAATTCAGTTTGCATTTATCTGTACATTGTTCTGAATTTCAGCCAGCATATAGTAGAAAAGCATGTCTGTCTTACAATTCAGAAGCTTTTTATAATCTCATTGGAATTTGAAATCAAGTTTGATAATGTAAACAGAAAAAGTTGTGGAAATTAATGAAATAAAGGGAGGGGTTTTGATGCAATGATGTAAATAATTAACATATTAACTGCTTGATTAAAGGGGTTAAGGCAAGGTGCTTTGTTGACATATGCATATATGTGTGTGTGTGTGTGTGTGTGTGTGTGTGTGTGTGTGTGTGTGTGTGTGTGTGTGTGTGTGTGTGTGTGTGTGTGTGTGTGTATATATACACACACACACACACACACACACACACACACACACACACACACACACACACACACATACACACACACACACACACACACACACACACACACACACACACACACACACACTAAAACAGCACTCAATGAATACTTCAAAATTCAAGTGCAGGTTTATTAACTTTCACACAGAATAGTAGGCAAGAGAGGTGCATTAAAACAGTAGACTTGTTTCACCCATTGGCGTCATCAGTACTTGTAGACAAGTTCAACGCAGAAGGTTAAAGTGACATTACACTTAATCACATGCAGCTTAGTTTTAAATATTTACCCCTTCCATTCAGCACAAAAAAGCAATTTAATCACAGAGAATTATGAATAAATAGTCATAACTACAAACTTGCATAAAAAACTTCACAGATGTTCATTAAATCCTGGATTATACATAGCTGCCAAATTAATAATCTATAATTTCTCTTTTTTATCCAACAATACATGTTTTGGGTGAACACACTACCCTTCCCCTATAACAGCATCATTGCCAACAAATACAAAATGTGCAGAACTATGCTCAATATAATCTTTCTATAAAGCACTTCTATCACATTTACATTTAAGATTACTTATATGGACTGCAATTCTTTGTTTCCCAGGTCTAGAAGTTTCATCAGTGTAGACTGCCCCAGTTTGGCACACTGACATGTATGTAGACCACCCATTCCGTATTACAACTAATTAGCAGTTTAGCAGTTTAATTAAAAATATCTTTGAAGTTTTAACCGATATAAATGATTTAGATTTAGATACAACTTTAAAATAAACACAATTCTCACAAAATGTGCTTCCACAAATTGTATTATTGACATTCAGCTTTTTCATTTTTCTTTTTTATACCATGACCACCAATATTTTTCTCTCCTTCAAAAAACAGTAACAGACAACCATCCAAACACTGATAAAGAAAATACATATGTTTTTTAAGAGATACCAATATTTAATAATCTCACGAATCTTAAAGGTTTTGGTGCCAACAGTAGTAGTTCTTCTTTTGGCTTTTCCCGGTTAGGGGTCACCACAGCAGAACTCCGGTCCGCTAATGATTAGCAGTAGATTTTTTATGGGTGCCGAGGTGCCAGCTCGATGCCCAACCTTCAACGAAGGCATGCCCATTCTACGCATGTCTTTCAAATGGCACTCGACCGTGGGGGGAACATGCAGACTCCACACAGAAGGCGCTCCAGCCGAAAATTGTACGGGAGAACCTCTTGCTCTGAGACAACAACGCTACCACTGCACCACCGCGGTAATATAATCTAGACTGTTCATCATCCTTCTCCTTCTGTCTTTCTGAACTTAATAAATCATACCTTGGAACATTTACAGTCAATAAATGTGCTTGTTGTATCCCCTGTTAATAAATCTTTTTTTTCCATATTAACAGTCTCAGTTTCAAAATCATTTCTATAACTAAATATATGTCTTAATCTCATAAATTGAGATTTAGGAATATTTTTACTCATGTTGTGGATGGCGACTGGTAGCTTCTAACAATGAATTTTTAGTGAATGGTTTTCTATACAAACTAGTGGCTGTAGTACCATCAATTAGTTTTGTAACATTCACATCCAGAAAAATTAAGCGTGAATAATTCTAACCTTCCCACAAACATCAGACTAAATGAATTAGAATTTAAATAACTAAAAACCTCCTTCAAATACTCCATAGGACCCACACAGAAGTACCAACAACCATCTAAATATCATAGCAACATTTCCAAATAAGACTTATATACATTTCTATCCCTGCATATCAAGATGTCTTCCAAAAAAAACATAAAAAGATAATCATAAATTGGTGCAAATGTAGTCCCCATTGCAGTGCCTTTCATCTGGAGAAAAATTTGTTATTGTACTTAAACACATTATGCTCCAGAATCAGTCTTAATAGTCTCAACAAAAAAAATCACTATGTTGCTCAGAGTAAATGATAGCATCAGTCAACCAATATTTAACCACTTTAATCCCTCCTTCATGTGGAATGCTGGTATAAAAGGACTGTACAGCCAACATACTTAAATATGAATTGTTAGTAAGCCGAACATTATCCATTAACCTCAAAAATTCCATTGTGCCCTTTATACGTGCTTTAATATATTTTAATAATGGTTTCAGCTGGCTCTCCAAATACACAGATAATGGTTCTGTTAAAATTCAGACCCTGAAACAATTAAGTGCCCTGGGGGATATCGCTGGATTTATGTATCTTTGGTAGAATATAACATTTTTGTGTTTTGGCATCATCCACTATCAACTGACAGAACAAACTTTTAGAAATTTTACCACAGATTTTAGCATTCAATGGAAAACCATCAATAACCAAATTAAAATCTATCACTGGATCAAAAGTCAATTTGCAGTATGAGATATTGCCACTTAGTTGTCTCAACACTTCTTTTAAAAATCTACTGAATCACAAATTACTATTTCCCCTCTATTATCAGCTTTACTTATCACAGTACATTCATTTCTAGCTAAATTATTCAAGGCTATTTTTTGTTGTTTATTCAAATTGTAGCCATAATTTTTGAAAATACTACTTTGGTTCACATGCAATTCATAAAATACTTTCTGTTCAAACATTTTTTCTGCAGGGTGGTAAGGTGGTTGAAAAGTAGATTTTCTAAACTTGAAATTACATTCAGAAAAATTATTTTCACTTTGTTTTTGATTATAATAATATTTCAAGTTTAGCATTCTGCAATTTTTTAATATCTATTGCATTAGAATAATGTGAGATAAAAATGATGGAACATACCCTAAACCTTTATTTAATAACTCAGTTTCATCAACCGTTAAGTTCCATGATGTTAGACTAAACACCAAATCATCATCGATTTCAGTTACATTAATATCTTGAAAATTTCTTCTATTTGTTCATCTGTGCTTTTTATCAGCCCTTCTAAAGGGTTCCCTTTTATTTTAGTTCTTTTATTTACTGATGGATTGGACACCATAGTATCGCCTTCTTCAGTCTTTGTATCTGTATTAGAAGTAGAAAAATCTGACACACTCAACTCCGTTGTACTAGTAGTCGTGGACAGTTTCAAAATAGAGCAAACTGATTTACACTTTAGCCTATTCTTTTACTCTTTGCAAAATGTACCACACACTTCACAGACTTCCAAGTATACATTGTATTATTTTGAAAGTCCTTAAAATCATTTCAGCTCCTCAGTTCACCGTCATATTCCTTAACTTCCTTCAGGAATTTAGTATACATACCCTCATAGCCAGTACTTCCTAAAAACACCCATAACATTTCAAAACTTTCATCAATTGATTTATTAATAGAAACAAGCTGCTGGCCACAATATTCAATTAAAAGTCCAAGAAACATGTGATGCTGCCCATTATACCATCTGCTACTTCTGCAAAAAAATTACTGTCTTGTGCTCCAAGTCAGGGTTCTACATAAACCAGAAGGCCATTCGGTAATATTTCTGCATCGACATATACCCTCAAATTTTAATGTGCCAAATGGTAGTTCAAAACTCCTTAGTGTTACTCATAAGTCCCTTAAATGCCTTCTCCATGTCTGTATGGCTGTTACCGAACAAACCTCATGTAGCAAAGACATATTACTGCCCAGAAAGCAGGTAAAATCATCCTTATCACCAGATAAATCATTAAGAAATGAATGTAAGTCACACCCCTCCACCACACTATTGTTTAACTTGCTAGGTTTACAACAGTTTATATCACACCATGGCCAGCACTTCACAAATGCATGTACAAACTCCCAACAGCAACAGGTGCATGGACCAAACCAATGGTGCTCGGTTATACAAATAAATTCATAACTTCACAAAAAATAGCACACAATTAAATACTCCAAAATTCAAGTGTAGCTTTATTAACCTTCACATCAGAACAGCAGGCCTAGGTCCGTGCACTATTGCCGTTGGGAGTTGATATATCTATCTATATATATATATATAGATATATATATATCTATATATATATATATATATATATATATATATATATATATATACATATATATATATATATACATATACATCTCTTTATATATATATATATATATATATATATATATATATATATATATATATATATATATATATATATATATATATATATATATATATATATATATATATATATACATATATATATATATATACATATATAGATAGAGAGATGTATACATATATGTATAGATAGATAGATATAGATATATAAATATAAGACAGTCATTGAGTGTGCCCAGCGTTTGTTTTGAGAAGATCTCGATCAGCTCGATGTACTGCTCTTGGTGTCTTAGTGGTCAGTCTTCCATCTCCTGTGGTTCAGCATATTGGAGAATGCCGTTCTGCAAGTGTCCTAGAAGCCCTACTGTCCAAGAGCAGCTAATTAAGCTAAATAAAACTGAAGGTATGCAGCACTCCTCTACTAATAATAAAAGACTGGACTACAAGAGCACTGAGTCTACCAGTTTTTTTTTTCTTTTTTGTCTACTCGAGACTAAACCATTACTTTTTTAATGTTTTTAAGATTTGATCTTCAGTGTTGTGATCTCCTCAAAACAAAGGGTGGCACACTGACTGGATTGTGTTAACCTCACCCACTGCCCCCCACAGGTGGAAAGCTTGTACCAGCCAAAGTCATGAATTCCAGGCGGCACTGATTTTCACTTTATATGAATGAATGCCTATGACTTTTTGTTACTTTCACTTTTTTTTAATAATTAGTGGTGCACTGCAGCCAGCAAAACCCAAATCCCATTACCTGTAAACATGCCATGTTTAACCCATTTTTTAAACACATCAGAAAAGCATAATTGGATTGTTTGGCCCTGCTTTAGAAACACAAAGCCTATAAACAGGCCCAATGTGTATAATATTAGGACAAGTACAGAATATTCTAAATTACATACAAACCAAAGGGTAAAAAGGTCACACAGACAAACCACTTTTTAGGTTGATTGGTGACTTCTAAATTTTCTTTTGGTGTGTGGACATGCATGTGTGATATGGAAAAATAAGCCTGGCAATCTGCTCCCATTCTTCTCTCCTTTGCCAAGAAAACTTTCCAGGTTGGGGCAGCTGTTCACAGAGTGACTATAACAGTCGGATGTGACTTGTAACTGTAGATGGATGAATGGGCAAGGCCTTGTATATCAATGCGCACTTCAATAATCCTAATTTGGATAAGACAAATGAGATGTCCATCTAAATTTAACAAGTCTTATTTTGGACCAAACCACTTGGAGAAAATTCTTACCTCTTACAAGGTCATAAACAAATGGCCTATGTATATGACCCAAACTCATTTGTTTTATTAATTTCTCTCTGACAAAATGAGGCCTATCCCTTGTAAATTTCAAACTCAGTGTCTCACTATTACTCCAGTGACCTTTAAATAGAATCCTAAACATAACTGAAAACCTTACACGTTACTAACCAAGCCCCTTTTAGTTTACATTTTTGCCATGTGAGGATTTTTTTTATTGGACCATTATAAGGGAACCCTGGCATCTCATCTAAGAATTCCAAGAAGCCACAACATGATGCTCCCATAATAGTGAACATATATATAAATATCAAGATACAGTCATTTAAAAACCACATTATCAAACTTACGCTTGTGAGTGTAAAACTAACACTAAACAGTTATAAATGAAGTAACAAAGAAGCAGTTTCTCAAAGTTTTTATTTAGAAATTGCCCAGATGTCTGTCTCTGTCTTGTTAATTGCCCCTTCCTCAGCAGAATGCTACAGTAAACATATGCATTTCTCATCCTGTCTCATTTGCCTGCAGCAGTGACAACTCCAGCAGGCCCTATGACTTATCCAACAAAGTTTGCCACCTCTGCAACTGCTCGTTGTTGTAGTGTCAGCAGCTGCCAACTGACTTCACAGAATGCCCTAACATTATACAACAATATAATCCCCCCATGTATCCACAGACTCCAGTGGGTCATCATACTTACCATAATCTAAGTACCAGTTTTCTGGAAGTCTTAAAGTGACCTTCATCTGCTCCTAATTATTACTAGTATGTTTTTCCTTCATCTCCTCTTCCTTGGGAAAGTTTAATTAAGGAAACATAACTCTATAATCCTCATTTGTAATAAGAATCCAGAAGCTCAGCAATGACATAAAACTAGGCTCAAACCCATCTCAGCTTAATGGCATATAGGAAGAGCATCCTTTTCTCCCACCAGGGAACCAAGTTTGTGAAATGGCACAGACCAGATAAAGAAAACAAAGAGGGAGAGGATGAAGCAGTCGGTGGTTAGCTATCTTAGCCCAGAAAGTTTTAATGACCTCTGGTAAGAGATGAAAAGCTTCTCAAGTACCTACATGGGGTACTTGCAGAATATTATGATGTCACTGGACATACCACATCCTAAGCAAGGGATTCTTTCTATCTCTGCATATATAATGGCTTCCATTGCCACATGTTGTATCCCTCCATTATATTTTTCACACCTCCTCTCACTGTTTTAGAGCACCATGAGGTTGACTCTTAAAATAGTATGGATGCCAAACCAGCAATATATCCATCCTGTATCTATATTATTCTCAGAGATACTACCTACATCTACATTAAACTCAGGTCTTTCTACACCTCATTTCACATTCAGCTGTCTTGTTGCTTCTCTGGCACTCTGTGACTTAAGCTACAAAATCTTAACAGGAAATGTATACTTCTTCTAACGCAGCTAGTCCTGGTCAAAGACTTTGCTTATGCCTCCAACCTTTCTGTAGTCATCTAATTAATATTTTCTATACCTTTACTCTCAGTATCCTGCCTTATTTGGACAGATGTCACCTTTCATCTCTAACCTGGATCTCATCCTCATCAAAGTTCTTGACCTGTGTGGGTGGTATAAGCGTTGGACATATGTCAGTGGAATAACTGATTAATGATAATCTCCTGTCAACTAAAAGATGCTGTCAAATGACTCAGATTCAGCAAACTGGAAAAATGTCTGCAGCCAAGCTCATGGTTCTTTATTCACCTCTATAAAAGAAAGAAAAAGAAAAGGCTCTTAAGTGTGTCCTAAGTAACTTCTTCCAAGAGGTCACCAATATCCATGCTAGCAAAATGCCACTAGACATTTAATGAAGACACACCTTCCACTCCATCTTACCTGGATAACACTGATAACCAAGGCACCCTGAATACTACTTAATCACAATTTTAAGCATTAGCCTATCTTTAAGCACATGTTATACCCAGCTATCCTCCTCATTCAGATAATGAACTTTGATGTTAAGGACCATGCAAACAATCTGTGCA
Organism: Protopterus annectens; assembly: GCF_019279795.1. Lineage (NCBI taxonomy): Eukaryota > Metazoa > Chordata > Ceratodontiformes > Protopteridae > Protopterus > Protopterus annectens. The sequence goes on along the minus strand of NC_056730.1, from coordinate 237,351,615 downwards.
CTTCTTGCAAAAATGGCAGTCATCTTAAATATGGCAAATATTAAATATTCATAAAATGCAACAATTTTTAGAATAATTTAAACATGAGTTATAATTAATGACAAGCAACAGCAACCGTGTTTAAATTTAATTACAACACATTAAACTTATCAGTAAAGGGAAAGAATAAATAGTAGTAAAAATGTGTGTGTGTGTGTGTGTGTGTGTGTGTGTGTGTGTGTGTGTGTGTGTGTGTGTGTGTGTGTGTGTGTGTGTGCGTGTGTAAGGTATATCAATACAATTGCTAAGTGTAACAAAAATTAAAACCAGTTATTACTGTGTTTGACTTGCCCTGGACAGAGTTTGTGAATCTTTTATTATTCTTTTAACTCAAAACCATAAGAACAGTGCCAGAGTTGCTGCTTTCACTATTATGCCGCATATACAATGCTATCATTATATTCAATAATCAAGTCATTGCTCCCAAAGTAGTGTAAACAGCAATACTGAATGAATATACACTTATTTCCTTAAATCAAGAAATAGTCATTATTAGCAATGAATAAAAATAGAAATAAATTTCAGATGAACAGTTGTGGTAGGGGTTTCGTCTAACTTACTAATAGAAGGAAGAAAAGCAAGACATGTATAAAGAGAAAACATATTTTTTTATTGGGAAGAAATGAATGCCCTTGCGATATCCAGGCACATAATATCCGCGGGTGGCCCATTACTTCTCTGTAACACCCAACCTGTCAGGCATTATTGCTTGCTTATTGCTTTAGGTTCTGACTTTTAAATGGCACCATACCCGATGGCAGACCAAAAATGTAATTTACTTTTAAAGTCAAAAGTTATTAGAGTGGCCATGAAGGGATGATGTTAATTTATAGCAGAAACTACACTGACATAAGCACAATAATATTAAAGAAGTGGTGCCGTTTGGGAGGTACTGTGGTCTTGGGGGTAGGGCAGGGGGAGTAATCAGGTAATATACAAATGCTGCAGGAAATTACTAGTGGAGACTACATTACATTCTGTATTAAATGTATGAATGCAGCAATTCACCTTTTGTTAGTTTGGTGCAAGGGAGAGGTACAGCAGGCTATGGATTCACTGATACACTGGGAATACGGAAGTGTTGATAGTAGGTTTTAACAAATTCAGCATCGTGGTAGAGAAATGTTTTGCTTCTCTTTGAATCTAAATGTTCAATAGTATGACTGCAACAACTGGCTCTGTGGTACAATGGATTGCACTTCTAGTAAAATGGTAAAAGGTCTACAAAGGTGTAGGTTTGAGTCCCACCAGAGTCAACTTTAGAGGATTGGAGGTGCAATGGATAGCACATTGGACATCTACTGAAATAGTAAAAAAGCATTTGATGATTGCGGTTTGACTGCCAAATTACACTTGTTCTGGCACCTGTGTCTCTCTTAGACAGAGAGAGGCAGTAAATGTTTGATGCCCAATCCTATATGAACCCCTTAAAATTAACATACAGTTTCAAAATGTGTCATATGCATTCGGGATGCATAGATAAACTTAGAAAGACCCCCTGAGGTCATTAATATAGTAATCAGTTATGAAGAAACATGTCAAACTTTGCTGGAAAAAATTGAGATCCTCTATAGAAATTTCAAGACTGCATAATTTAACCAGAGATGTTCATCTGAGAATCTATGGTAAGGTCTTAGGTTACAACTGCCTACTTATATGGGTTGTGGGTTGATGTAATAGACAAGAGGTACAGTGTTTGACTTTCGCTAAGGGAAACTGTCTAGGCTTAAAATGGTTCACAAGAGCAAGTAACCTAATACTTACCTATGGGGGTGATAACATTAATTTTGCTGTGCCTCCTGCTTGTGTATATGTTTAGCGTATGGTGCATGATTACGGGCATGTTCCTTAGCACCTGCATGAATTAAAAAAAAATCAATATTAAATTCAAAAAGTGATTCTGTGTTGTGAGATTGAAATGGCATTTAGTAGGTTTGATAGAGTAGTGGTTATCCCATCTGCTTCACACATAGAAGATCCTGGATTCAATTCCCAGTTGAACCATTCTGGATTGGGGTTGGCATAATGGTTAAGGTTTGCCTTACAGTCACAAGGTTACAGGGACTGATTCTCAACTTTGAGAGAAATTAGCTAGACTTAAAATTGCCCAGAAGAGCAACTAGACTGAAACTTAAATATCAGCCTATATGTACATCAAAAGGACATCATTGGAAGCCTTAAATCAATAACACCTTGACTTTTGGTATTGTCTTAAGATCTAGAATTAGCAGGATAGACATTCCCACCTTCCAGAGCTATCCAGATGGAGTGAAGCTATGTCCCTGAAAACTATATACATTTTTCCCCAGTAATGATGTGAGCAAATGTATCATAATTTCAGGTCACTAACTTAACAAAAAAAGTAGATTTTATTTCCGGGGGGTGGGGGGGGGGTTCTACTAGAAAAATAGCTTCTTTGTTTAATCCTCTGAGGTATGAACAGGTATACAAGCCTACCATGTTATGTTGCATCCATTGATGTTTCTTAAACGTTTTTCATATAAAGATTTCTACTTAGGAGCTTTTCTGTTTTGTTGCTCTCCTTCAACTGTTTGAAGTATACATTGTAGAAAGCTGAATCTATTGCATGCAACAGCGCAATGCTATAACAACATACTTTCATTTTACTTCCAGCTATTCATTTCCCAAGGTAAGTCATGCAATGTCAGGATAAGCCTGCTATATTGCATGTTCTTTATTAACCCTGACTCCAAACCATATAATTGTCAAGCAGTAGCCATTATTATTTAGTCACTGTAAGTCGCTTACCTCACATTTCTGTTTGTCTGTTATATTACTGCTGGTACTCAGCATTAAGACTCAGAAAAGAGATGTGAAGATATCACACAGGGCATAGGTTATGGCATATTCCTCCTAATACCAGAAAAACAAGGAAACATCTAAGTCAGTCCATACCTACTCTCATGCTTTGTAAACACAGATGATGATTTTTTGACAAGTACAGTTTCTGTTTGAGGTTATCTGTAATCACACGATTGTATAATTCTCCTAATATATCTGACATTTAAACTGCATGCAGCTTTTAAACTCCAAGTTATTTCTTGGGGTGGCTTTTAAAAAACATGAAAACTACAAAAATGGCCTTATTTTATCACAATATAAGTCTAATTACATAAATGTTTAATGACAGTAGAAATAAACGGGACAGTGTTGTCCTGAATGACATTGTCCCTCTTTTCTTAATATTTGCTTTGTTGTTTTGGACCGCATTGGCAGGAACTTTGGATAAGACTTGTACTTTAAGAAGCACATGCCTTTAACACATAGATCACCAAAGGTTCCAGAGCCAGTTAATGCCATTTGTAATATACACAGTTTAATAAATGACTAATAGTGCTAGAACACCGGTCATGCCATGAACTTGTAAATGAGACTGCTGTATAAATTTGGGCAGTTTTCTCAAGGGATTTAGCAGAAAAAAATAGGTGAATCAATATCTTGTCCGAGCATTTGATCAATGAGAAGCAGAATAAAAGCATCTCAGAGAAGCATGGCAGACAGGAGACATTTACTGAATTAAATTCCGTACTCCAGTGTCATCCCAGCATGTCTGATTGTTGTATAATTATTTAACATCTTCTCTGCAACCTTCAGTGTTTAAGGTTTATTATGTTAATGTAACCTTGAACCTGGGGAGTTGAAGCAGTTATCTCTTGACTTTTGAGGCATATGGTTGTAAATTATTTGTCTGGAGATCAAAGCATTGTGTTTGCTCTCTGGCTTGCTACTGCTTGTCAGATAATGTAAAAAGGTACTAACCATGAAAGGGGACACTTGATACATCTCTGTTTCATAAAATAAAAGATAGGAAGTCCAGAAATTAATGCTGTAGTGCAGTGTGGCCACTTAAATGCATTGAAAAAAAAAAGACAGCTGTAGTAGTAATAAAAGTTGTATTTCTGTTTCTTAAATGGGTTGCCCAGAGAGTAATAAGATCACGTTATGTCAAAGGGAAACAGATAATCACAAAACAATATTTATAGCCTTGCACAGGGTTATGGATGACTCTACTTCACATTTGATGGGTAAAAATGTGCTCTACATTGACCAAAGAATCACATCCCATGTAGACACAGTCCATCCATTTTCTGTGAGAGATGGAAAGAACAGTTTACTTGAACTGACACTACAATTCACTACTGTGTAGGTGATACTAATGAAACTACACAGCTCTGGTTGCATAAAAAAACAAAGTAAGTGTTTAAACACACAATTTGTCATTTTCAGTGCACTACCAAACAATTAAAAAAACACTCATTAGTAAGTGCAAGGTCTTACTTCCTTTATAATAACAGAATAGCAGAACAAAAATCTAAGGGGCAGATGGCTTTTCTGTTCCTACATGCTACTGTCATTTTTCCATTTTTTGCATTTATGGATACTACCACTGTTATTTATTGTGTCCTGACTACAGTATGGCACACCTCATATTCCTGTATCATTTAACTACATCCCATATAAACACCACTTCCTAGTCCAGTGTACTATCCCCTTTTGACTTATACGAAGAGTAGGTCATATCGCTTCATCTGCACTGGCCATTTTGGGGCATCCCATTCAGCTCTTGCCACCTCTGTAAACAGAGTGATACCATTAGGTATTTGTAGGCAGTGTAGCAATTGCTTCCTGCTTTCCAAACATCCTTTATTGCTACTTCACAGTGATTCAATATGTCAGAGGTGGACGTATTTACTGTACTTGTAGGAGACATTTTCATTTGATAATCATTATCACGCTGCCAGCCCAGCTATCTGGAATTTTGTAAATAATTCTATGTCATTTGTGAATATTGATATGATTTATACAGAACTGTATGTTATGTACTGAGCTAAAATGTAACCATACCATGCCCTGCTGACTTGTAACAGAAATGTATATAAACTATATACCTGTGCAAATGTATGTTTTAATAGACGAAGCTGGAACATGCAGAGTTAACTTGCAAAACTTCAAGAAAATAAGTTGAAATTAAAGTGTTTTATGATTGTGTCATAAAAGTTAGTTTCAATGCATCAAGAAGACAGGATGTCTAGAACTAGAGTGCCTTCTGCATTGTTTTGTAAGTGTTTTATGGTTTTATGTCTTCTAGCAACTGCAATCATCTGAAGGCTATGTATTTTTCACACAGAGATGGTAAATTTTGGACACTGGGGGTTTAGCCTGGGAAATGAAGACAGGTGACAAAAAGTGATGTCATCCAATCTAAACCAGCAGTAATATTTGATATTAATTTGGGAACTCTCTCAGAGAGAGACTGTGCATTTTGTATTTTGACTCGGACCTAGCAAGAACATCCAGTCATCATCAACATCTGCACTTGCTTTGCTCTGTAAGTAAGATTTAGGGCATAGTTATCTCTTTTAGATAAAGACAGGAATATAATAAACATTAGTTTAGATGTTTTCTGTATTTATTTGAGGCTGTCCAGCAAAGTTGTTTTAAAATATTTATTGTGATTTTGAACTCTGAAGTCACTGTGTTGAGTTGCTGACTCTTGTGTTCTTTTATTATTTATTATTAAATATATTTAAACCTATTTTTGTGTCTGATATTTGTGAGAAAAATTGAAACTCTTAAAGTACTTGCATATGTATTTGGTGACACTGTACAGGCCACTCATAATAGCCTGGTGTTTGGTCAAAACTACCATTTGGATTAATAGTAACATTACACAGTAGGATTGGACACCCTTTGGTAAGGGCCTTATAGTAGCTGATAAGGGTGGCTGGTGGCAGCTAAAACTACCTTATAGTGTGTGTGTGTGTGTGTGTGTGTGTGTGTGTGTGTGTGTGTGTGTGTGTGTGTGTGTGTGTGTGTTTGTATATCAATCAAATCTCAAAGTGTGTGTGTGTGTGTGTGTGTGTGTGTGTGTGTGTGTGTGTGTGCACGTTGGCAGGGACACAAAGCACTGGTTGGACAGAGACGGTGCTGGAGCTTGCCCTCTTTGTTGAGATCTCAACCCTCTAGCTGTGCCAGTGGAGAGTTTTATTGGGGATCTGGAGAGAGAGAGAGAAACCAGCCCCAGACTGCCTGTGATCTCTGTGTGCTCTTAAGGGAAATTGCACTTTACCGTGTGTGTGTACTTGTCATCCTCCCAGTGTGCACATCCCCTAGCTGTTGCCAGTGGTGAGGACTGAGACTCCTTGATTACTGGGCCAGTGCAGTAGTGTCACATATTAATTGGTAGCCATGGTGGGATATCCACATCACATATTAATTGGTTGAGAGTGGTGAGTTAGCCACATCACATGTTAATTGCCTTGTAGTTGTGGGGATATTGAATTCCCATAGCCTGCGTACACTGGTCACTGAAGGTGTTTGCACTCTCAATCAGTCACACAGTGAGCATTCATTGTTTCAAATCATGATTGTTTTATTTTTTTTTTTTATTAGCTTAGTTGGAGACCAGGCAAGCATTTCAGCAGAATAGTATGGCAAGCTGACAAAGAGCCAGTTGGCTGAGATGTGCCAGGATAAAGGACTGGTGCATGCCAACCTGACTAAGGCAGAAATGATTGTAGCTTTGAGCACAGCTGTATGGCAGACCAATGATCAGGGGGACAACCAGGCTGGCCTTGGAGATGTACAATTCTCAGAAAATGGACAGCTCCACCTTTCCACAGAGTACTTAAAAATCTCTCTGGAGTTAAAAAGACTTCAGTTAGAGGCCAAATGTTGGAAATAGAAGCAGCAGAGAGATTGAGATGGCTAGAGGCTGAGGAAAATGAGAAACTGTGATGTCTGAAGGCTGAGGAAAATGAGAAACTGTGATGCCTGGAAGCTGAGGAGAAGAAGAGGCAGAGGCAAACATGAAAAGGAGGTGCTGACTCTTTGACAGAGTCATGGAGGTAATGGGGAAGGGAGTAACTGAACCCCAGAAGAAACAAAGATAAGTAATTTCTTCCACAATTTACAAAAGGGGATAATTTTGACAGTTTCATTCATATGTTTCAGAGGGTATGTAAACAGTATAATGTTGACCAAGGGCTCTGTTTATGGTTCCTGACTCCCTTACTCCATGATAAAGTTGCAACTGCTATTTCTAAATTGTCTGATACTGATTTCTTAAATTATAATATTGTAAAAAACTGTTTTCTAGAATATCTTAAAACCTGCAGCTAATAGGAAAAAGTTTTGTGAGCATAGATGCAAGGCAGATGAAAGTGTGTGTTAATATATTGCTGAACTAAGCACTTATTTTCATAGGTGGGTGAGTGCATGTCAGGTCACCAATTTTGAAGGGCTGGTAGACCTTTTGGTGAGGGAAGAAGCCCTTAGCACTTTGCCTGAGGACATGAGAATCTGGTTAGCTGATAGACAATGCAATACTGCAGATGAGTTGGGGAAAAAGAGAGACCTATACCTAGCAAGCAGGGCATCACTGCACAGGAGAAGGACACCCAATGCTGCTCATGGGGCTAAGGGAACTCTTGGTCGGCAGTGCAGACTGCCCTTACAGAGTTTGCCAGTATCAGGGGAAATGACTAGTGCAGGTACACGTCCAGGACCAAGGGTTAAATGTTTTAAATGCAACTAGTGGGGCCATGTAGCATATAGATGTCCACTGAGGCAAGGTAGGGAACAAAAGGTGGGAGAGCCAGTAAGTGGGAATGGCAAAATGCCAGCAGTAAGTTGTCTCCAGACAACAAGGGTACCAAACTACCACAAAATATTATATCCTGTCTTAGTGGAGTGGAAAGAGGCCACTGCTAAGAGAGATACAGCCTCTGACCTAACCATTGTGAGGCCTGCAATGGTTACACAGGAGCACTATTTGCTTGAGGAGTCTACTCCAGTCAGAGCTTTAGGAGGGACCCCATTCCAAATACCTTTGGCTAGGGTTCACCTTGACTGGAAGGGTGGAAAAGGAAGCCAGCAAGTAGGTGTGTTTGAGGATATCCCTGCAGATGTCCTGATAGGGAATGATTTTTGATAATGCAATACTGTGTGTGCATGCAGTTACAAGCATTCAGGCTTGGAGACAAGCATGTGGGTCTGATAGTCTTGGGAAACCCAGGCATACCACAAACTTGCAGCCAGGACTGGTGAGATGGTTACTTCATGGAGGGAGCTACCCTGTAGCAGTGAGACTGAAGGTGAGCCACAGCTGCTTGTGGATAATGATGTTCCCTTGAACAGAGTGACTGCAAAGGCAGAGGTGAGTAGTACTAGTACCCAGGATGACAGTGAGGCACTGCTGTGTGAGAATAGCAGGCATTCTGTTGAAGGGGAGATTAGGAAAGGTTACTAAGAGTGAGATGAGAAAGACTCAGCTCTCAGACCCTACATTGCAAGGGCTGAGGGAGTTAGCTAGTGAGGCACCTGATTCTCATGGGAAGAGGGAATCTGTATACTTAAACAAAGGGTTACTGTACAAAGAGTTGACCCCTGAGGGAGGGCTAGAGGGTGAGAAAATACAGCAGTTGGTAGTGCCCAGGGCCTACCATCTGGCACTTCTAGCCATAGCCCATGATATTTTCTTTCCAGGTCATATGGGCCTCTACCCCTGAGAAATATGTTTTTTACTGTCACACTGTAAAGTTTTATAGCTAGTTTCACTGTATTCCACTGTGCTATTTTTTCTGTTTAAAAACTTTCATTTTTTTGGCTCAGTGCTGTGATAAACATTTCTATAGTGTTTACTGTCTAAAAGAGTGTAGGCTACTAGCTTTGTATTGTTCCCCACCATCCCTCCCTATTGGTGTCTTGCTGTTATATTTGGTAGCTTTGCAGATGCCTGCCCCTACTGTAAATTTGATCTGGGACACTCCACCCAGTCTAGTGTCATTAGCTCATTCTACCTAATACAGAGAGAACATCTGAGAAGGCCAACTAACTTAGTTTCGTTCCTTCTGTTCCTCCTTTCTCCCTTTCTTACAAAAAAAAAATTGCCTGAATCTCCTTGTGTTCTGGCTGTGCTTCTCAAACATTTTGGAAATATAGTATATTTTAGTGCATTTATTAAAACTGTATTTGCCTTAATATTGCTGCAACTCAAGTGCTCTAGGTTGCACTTCATCTGAATTGTTTAAGTGTGTTTTAGCTGCTTTTCTGTATATATAGACTTTTCTGTATATGTAGACTAGCTACTTATTCTACTATATTGCTGCCTCTTAAATTGTTTTTCATTTGTGCACTTGCCTTGCTTCATTCAAAAAGTTTTACATTGCTAATTTTGTAGAGTTTTAATTGCATTTACTGTTTAGGGCTACACACTCAAGTGTGTTAGCCTTTTCTGTGTTTATTTAATGTATTATTGCATTGTTTAACCTGTTTTAACCAAAAAAAAAAAAAAAAAAAAAAAAAAAAATACTATCTTGTTTGCTCATTTCCTGCCTTTCCTAGCTAGTATAGTCCAGATCCCAGGCTTTGCTGGTTACAGGATTTTATTTTCTGTGTTCAGAGCAATCTAGACCTTGCTGTGGTAGAGGGAATTCCTACTGCGTACCAGTGGGAGTGGCGAGCATTGTACTGCCTATCTAACACTAGAGGAGTGGTTTCCAGCACTGAAATTATACTTTTATTAGCCATTTTGGGCTGATTTCTATCCCTTTCAACTTTCTGGCTTAAAAACGCATGTATTTGTGCATTTTCCGCATAGTGCAGCACCACAGGGCTACGGTTAAACTATTCCAGGTGCCAGAAAGTCTGCTCTTCAAATTTTCCCTTAAAACTAGCTGGTTTCTCAGTAGTAGCACTAAAATCGGAACCCCTTGTGACTAGCACTTGCTCTAGAACCTGCTGGAAAGCACTAGGAAGCCTTAAACTGATACAAGTACTCAACTCTCCTTGGTAATAAGGAGAAATTAATCGTAGGCACTAAACATCCTATAATTGCAAAGTACCTTGCAAAGGTAAGGGAAAACAGCCCTTGTACTTTACAAAAAAAGCACCTAAACAGGCATGTCCAAGGGTCAGCTTCCGGTGATTTCTCCTGTCCACCTGGTGATTCTAGGCATACTGGGGCAATGCAGCAACTGCCTCATGTACACAGACAACCCTCTCCTTCTACCATCCAACACTACAACCTGTGAGAGATGCACTTACATAGCCAAACTAGAAGCAAAGCTCTCTCCATTCAAGATTGTGCTAGACAGTCAAGAGGAGAAGGTTAACACCTGCACAACACCTCAAGCAACACATAGCTCTTCAAAACCCACACCATCAACACCCACACATAGCAGCACTAAACCCACATATGAAGAGGTCCTTAACAGTAACCTGCCCAAGCAACAAAGACCTCCAAAACTGAAACGCAAACAAACACCAGTCACAACCAAAGTGACACATAGCTCACAACACCAGTGTGCCACCCAACAACAGCCACTAAGGCAAGACAACGTATCCAACACTTTAGTCATAGGTGACTCTATAGTCAGGCACACTGATGTCCCACTCACCAGGCTGAGCAAGGAGAAAATTACAGTCAGCTGCCTGTCGGGTGCCAGGATCTGCCACATAATGCATGCACTCAAGTCACTCTATAACAAGTACAAATACAACTCTGTCATTGTCCATGTTGGAGTGAATGACTTGAGAAGTACTTCCCTGGACTACATGAAAAGAGACATGGAAGAGCTCTCGGATCATGTGGCCCAGGCAGGTATGACCCTAGCTCTGAGTAGCATCCTGCCTTCACCCAGAATGATACCACAGTATAAGGACAAAATGATTGACGTCAACAATTGGCTAAGCTTCTAGTGTCATTCAAAGGGGATCCAGTATCTGTCTGCCTGGGATGACATGATCGACAAACCACGATGCTTTGCCAGAGATGGTCTGCAACTGTCACCCCTGGGATTCAGGTTACTGGCTTAAGCTCTTGCCACCCCTATAGTGTCTTTTTTAGGCAAGGTTCAAAGGACAAAACCACCACCGTAATAGATACAAGCATGCAAAATCTGAAGGTAATGCTACTCAATGCTAGAAGTCTAAACTTCAAAATGCACTCTCTCAAGGCACTCCTAAAAACAGAGAACATCGATATCTGTGCAGTAACTGAGACCTGGTTCAAGACTCCAGAGAGCACCCCTGCAATACCAGGCTACAACTCTTATGACACTTTTCGGCCACCAAACCAAGACCAAAACATTAAAGGTGGAGGCGTGTCCATATTCACCAAGGATATTCACACCTCCAGGCTAGTTGCCCAACACAATGCATCTGAAATTCTCTAGGTGCAACTAACACTAGGTAAGACTGCAATCCAAATTGCAGCTTGCTACAGATCCCCCACCATGCCCCAAGATTCTCACTACACCTTTCTAAACATGCTGGAAAATATTAAGATACAAACAAACACCGTAATACTGGGTGATTTCAACTACCCTGCCATGAACTGGGAAAACTACTCGGGTACCAACACCTTTTCCCAACAGTTCTTAGAATCCATAAATTCCAACGCCCTGGATCAGCTAATCCATTGACCCACCAGAGGCTCCAATATTCTAGACCTGGTCATTACCAACATGGGAGATAGATGCTCCACACCAGTAGTCACTCTGTTATTGGTGAGGTCTGACCATAAGCAAATCACCCTTGACATCCACATCCCATCCCACCCCCCAGTAAGGAAACCTAATTAAAAAACTTCTCCAAAGCCAACCTCATGCTACTTAAGTCAGAAGTAACAAACTTCATAGCACCCATACAGATGGGAGCTGAAAGTTCGAAGGCTGAATCCTAAACTAAGGTACTGTATGAGCACATCCACTTGTGCATGAATAGTGCCATCCGAAATAGAACCAAGATGCTCTTCTCCAAAAAAAAGGAAGCCAATCTGGTGGTCCCCTGCCATAAACAAACTATACAACAGAAGGAAGAAACTGTTGCAGAAAAGAGGAAAATCCCAGGATGCAAAGAACTCCCTTACCAGTCTCAGTAAGAAGCTGAGATCCCTCATAAAATTCTCCAAAACTAGTTACGAAAATAAAATTGCCAAAAAATTCCATAGACAACCACAAGGCATTCTATAGTTATGCCAAGAATTTAAATAGCAATGCTCAGATCTGCTCTGAGCTACAACAGAATGGCATTAAATATACTGATCCCAAGGATATTGCCAATATCCTGGCAGATCGACTTAGTGCCATCTTCACCCCCCCTCTCACCCCCTAAAGTACCATCTCAATACCAAAAGATTGCCAAATTCCGGTAATCACTGCCACACAGGTAGAAACCGCACTCTCCAAAACTAAGAATACAGCATCCATGGGACCAGATGACATCCCAGGCTGTGTACTACATGAACTACAAAATGAACTGGCACCTCACCTAAGTTCATGTTTAATCATAGCCTCACCTCAGGCTTTGTGCCCACTGAGTAGTGCACAGCTACAGTTATCCCACTTCACAAGGGTGGATCCACCTTGGATCCCAGGAACTACCATCCCATCAGTCTGACGAGCCTGATCTGCAAGGGCATGAAATGCATTATCATGGAACTTATAAACAAAGACATTGGCAACCTTCAAACACTGCACTCCACCCAGTTTGCATTCATGAAGGGCCGATCTTGTCTCCAGAACCTGATTGACTTCTTTGAACCAGTCTCCAGAGCTGTGGATGAGGATAAGGAGGTCCACACAGCCTATATTGACCTCGCCAAGGTCTTTGACACCATCCCTCACTCTGGAATCATAGATAAACTTACTAAGCTGGGCATAAATCCCTACGTCACTTGATGGGTTGCCATCTGGCTTACTGACAGAACCCAGACTGTAAAAGTAGCTGACTCTAAATCCAGCTCCAGACAAGTGACAAGTGGAATAACTCAGGGTTCAGTCCTGGGACCACTCTTGTTTGGCATCTGCTTCTCTGAAGAACAGGCCAACACTAAGGGACTCTGGCTAACAAAGTTCACAGATGACTGCAAACTGGGAGCCATTATTGAATCCCCACATTATGTGTATATTCTACAAAAGGGCCTTACAGAAACAGATGCTTGGCGTCAGAGCCATGGGCTCAAGCATAATGCCAAGAAATGTATAGTTATCCCCTTTGGGAAAAAACATGTGCCCATGAATTACCACATAGGTGGCAGTACACTAAACACTAAAAGTGTGATAAGAGACTTAGGGACACAGGTGGACAGTGGTCTCACCTTTGATAACCACATTACCACAACAGTCAGGAAATCCTTCTATGTGGCACAGCTCATCACTAAGGGCTTTTCATCCAGAAAAAGGAGGTCATTGTCCCACTATACTCATCCCTCATTAGACCCATTATAGAGTACAACACCCCATTTGGTATGTACCTCACAAGACATCTGCAACACCTGGAAAGGCCGCAGAAATACCTCACTAAAAGAATCACAGGCGTAAAACAGATGCCCTATGCTGACCATCTAAAAACACTGCAGCTATATTCTGTGGCATATCGTCTACTCAGAGGCGATCTCTGTTAACAAACAAGGCCATGTCAAACCCTGAGCTGTTGGACATGCTCCACTTAAAGAAATCCCAATCCCTCAGAGCCACATGCTCCAGGGATCTAAATCTTGTCATCACAATGAACAAAACATGCTGGAGGGATAGGTTCCTGACCCAGAGACTCCCCATACTCTGGAATAGACTGCCCATACATGTCAAGCAGAGCGCCTCCTTGGTCTTCTTCAAAAGGAACCTTGACAATTGGATGGGAGATAGGAAATTCACCCTGGGGATCACATCAGTTGCCCTGCTAGACAGGGGTCCAGGGAAGTAAATATTGTGGGAAGAAATATCCAGGGAATTGTTTGGCTAGGCTTGTATAGGCCCTAGGGCCAATAGCCTAGTGCCAACCTATTAACATATGAACCTAAAATAAACAAAGAGACATATTGTGCAGAACTTCTGTTGGCCTGGGATTTCCAGAGATGTAACAGGGTACTGCAGGACCTGTGAGCAGTGCCAAAAGGTAGGCAAGGCAGGAGACAAGGTGAAAGCTCCTTTGATGCCTTTGCTTGTGACCTAGGAGCCATTTCAGAGCATAGCTATGGATATTGTTGGGCCTCTGAGTACCCCAAGTTCCACAGGGAAAAGGTATGTCATAGTGGTAGCAGATTATGCTACCAGATTCCCTGAGCGGTATCTCTGTCCTCCATTGAGGCAGAAAATGTGGCAAATTCTTTGCTAGAGATTTTCAGCATGGTACGTTTTCCAAAATAAATGCTGACAGATAGCGGTGCTAATTTCATGTTAGACCTGTGACCTTGTCTGTGGAAGTACTGTGGGGTGATCCAGCTAAAGACCACCCCTACCATCCCGAGACTAATGGTCTTGTTGAGAGTTTAAACTCTACATTCAAGACGATGCTACGGGCATTTGCAGACCAGTTCAGGAGGGAGTGGAACAAATATTTTCCCCATCTGTTGTTTGTTTAGAGAGAGGTTCCCCAAGAATCCACAGGTTTTTCACCCTTTGAGTTGCTGTATGGGCATAGGGTGAGGGGACCTCTAGATTTAATTTGAGATGAGTGGGAGGGTGAGTGTGATTCCCCCAAGGAGACTGTTGTGGCATATGTCCTAAACTTAAGGACAAGTCTCAAGGAACTCATGGGCTTGGCCCAGGGGAACCTGGCAGAAGCCCAACAGCAGATAAAGGTCTGGTATGACAGGAATGCTTGAGCTAGGAAGTAGGGCAGCCAGGTAATGGTTCTCATTCCTGTTAGACACAGGTACAATGGACTACAGGAAATTAGTCACACAGAGTCAGATGCTTACCCAATGCCTAGGACAGATGAAACCCTAGAGCAGCTGAATGGGGCTAAGTATCTTACCACTATTGATCTTGCCATGGGTTACTGGCAGGTGGTCTTGAATCCCAGTGCTAGAGAGAGGTCAGCCTTTGTGACTCCTTTTGGCTTCTATGAGTTCATGAAGATGGCCTTTGGGATGAAAAATGCCCCAGTGACTTTCCAGAGGCTGGTACATCATATCCTAGCAGGAGCAGGAGATTTTGCCCTTGCTTACCTAAATGATACTGCCATCTACAGCCGTTCCTGGCAAGAGCACCTTCAGCATGTCAGGGAGGTGCTGGGCACACTACAGAGGGCAGGGTTGACCATTAAGCTGAGCAAATGTCAAGTGGGTATGGCAGAGGTCTCCTACCTGGGACATAGAGTGGGGAGTGGTAAGATCAGGCCAGAACCTTCCAAAGTGGAAGCCATTCAGGCATGGCCTGCCCCTGTTGCCAAAAAGTATGTGAGGGCATTCTTAGTGACAGCAGGGTACTACAGAAAGTTTGTCCCCAATTATAGTACCATAGCTGCTCACCTCACAAACCTGACATGAAAAAACAGGTCAGATAAGGTAGTGTGGACCCCAGCATTTGAGCAGGCATTCCAGAAGCTTAAAGGAGATTTTGGAGCATCACATGTGTTAGCCAGTCCAGATTACAGCAAAGAATTTGTTGTGCAGGTGGATGATTCAAACCATGGGGTGGGACCTGTACTTAGCTAGGTTTTCTCAGAGGGAGAAGAGCATCCAGTGGTACAGGTTTCCTCAGAGGGGGAAGAACACCAGTGGTATATCTCAGTTATAGGATCAAACCCATGGAGGAATGCTATGCAGCTATAGAAAAGGAATGCCTAGCCATAGTGTGGGCACTGCCGAAACTTCAGCTTTATCTGTATGGAAGGAAATACACTGTAGTTACAGACCACAATCCCTTAGCATGGCAACATTGAGCCAGCCAGCAAAATGCCAAGTTACTCAGGAGGAGCCTAGGGTTACAAGCATATGATAATAGTGCAGTACCTCAGTGGGTTTAGCAATGCCAATGCAGATGGGCTCTCAAGACAGTGAATAGGGTAAGATATTCTCCAATAGACTCAGCACTCTCAAGCAATGTTTCCCAAGGGTCACTTGAAAAACTAGCTTGAGTTCTCGGAGGGGGGGATATCATGCTGCCAGCCCAGTTATCTGGAATTTTGTAAATAATTCTACGTCATTTGTAAATATTGATATGATTTATACAGAGCTACATGTTATGTACTGAGCTAAAATGTAACCACAGTATGCCCTGCTGACTTAGAACAGAAATGTACATAAACTATATACCTCTGCAAATGTATGTTTTAATAGTAGAAACTGGAACATACAGAGTTAACTTGCAAAACTTCAAGAAAATTAGATGAAATTAGTGTTTTACGATTGTTTCATAAAAGTTAGTTTCAATGCAGCAAGGAGACAGGATGTCTAGAACTAGGGTGCCTTCTGCATTGTTTTGTAAGTGTTTTATTGTTTTATGTCTTCTAGCAACTGCAAACAACTGAAGGCTATGTATTTTTCACACAGAGATGTTAAATGTTGGACACTGGAGGTTTAGCCTGGGAGCTGAAGACAGGTGACAAAGTGATGTCATCTAGGCTAACCCAGCAGCAATATTTGACATCAATTTGGGAACTCTCTCAGAAAGAGAATGTGCATTTTCTATCTTGTCTTGGACCTAGCAAAAGCATCCACTCATCATCAACATCTGCCCTTGCATTGCTCCATAAGTAAGATTTAGGGCATAGCATCACTTTTAGATATAGATAGGAATATAGTAAAGATTAGTTTAGATGTTTTTGTATCTATTTGAGAGTGCCCTGCAATGTTGTTTTAAAATATTTCCTGTGCCTTTTTAACTCTGAAGTCACTGTGTTAAGTTATTGAGTATTGTCTTGTTCTTTTATTATTTATTATTTATTATTAAATATATTTAAACCTATCTTTGTGGCTGATATTTGTGAAACATATTTAAACTCTTACAGTATTTGCATATGTATTTGGTGACACTGCACAGGTCACTCCTAATAGCCTGGTGCTTGGCCAAAACTACCATTTGGATTAATAGTAGCATTACACAGTAGGATTGGACACCCTTTGGTAAGGGCCTTATAGTAGCTGATAAGGGTGGCTGGTGGCAGCTGGAACTACCTTATAGTCTGGGCAAAAGGGGGCATAGCTAGTAAACCTGTGCCACCAGCCTTTCCCAGATGTGTGTGTGTGTGTGTGTGTGTGTGTGTGTGTGTGTGTGTGTGTGTGTGTGTGTGTGTGTGTGTGTGTGTGTGAGTGTGTGTGTTTGTATATCAATCAAATCTCAAAGTGTGTGTGTGTTGGCTACTTGGGTTGGGACACGAAGCACTGGTTGGACAAAGAGGGTGCTGGAGGTCTTAGCTTGGCCACTCAGCTGAGATCTCAAATCTAAAGCTGTGCCAGTGCAGACTCTTACTTGGGATCTGGAGAGAGAGAGTGAGAGAGAGAGAGAGAGAGAGAGAGAGAGAGAGAAAGAGAGAGAAGCCAGCCCCAGATTGACTGTGATCTCTGTGTGCTCTTAAGGGAAAGTGCACTTTTCTGTGTGTGTACTTGTCATCCTCCCAGTGTGTACATCCCCTAGCTATTGCTAGTGGTGAGGATTGAGGCTTCTTGATTACTGGGCCAGTGCAGTGGCATCATAATCATAAGACACACACACACACACACACACACACACACACACACACACACACACACACACACACACACACACACACACACACACACACACACACACACATCAGGGTTACCACCTGTCCCTCTTTGTGCAATGCAGTCCCTATTTGGGCACTTGTATCTTGAGGAAATAAATTGAAATATGGCCAATGCCCTGAGATTTTATGAGCAAAAGAAGTGTTCATAAATGTCTTTTAATAGTTACACAAAAAAGATTAATTTTGTACTTGAAACATCTAAATATTATATGGAACAGCATAAGCACTTTGAATACTACAACAATAAGCTTTTATTTTGGCAAAAAAAGTGATGTTCACTTCTCTGCTTTTGCTGTAAGTGCACTCTGTCCTGCAAAATCTCATGTTTCACACAAAAAAAGTCCCACTTTGGACATCTGAAAAGGTGCAACCCTAAAACACACACACACGCACACACACACACACACACACACACACACACACACACACACACACACACGCACACACACACACACTCTCACTCGCGTGCACACACACACACACACACACACACACACACACACACACACACACACACACACACGCACGCGTGCATGCATGCACATGCACCCACCAATCTACAACACACTGCACCAAGCTTCACTGAGGTTGTTTAAAGAACACTGCCTAGGCCTTGCAGATTAATGACTAAGAAACCTCAAACATTAGTTCAAACAGTAACATGACCACCTTACCCTGCATGCCCATAGCCAATGCACATATCTCTACAAGTCACAAGAGTGTAGACTCTAAGCTGTTAAGGCCCTCTTAGATTGCTTCAACCATTATAATGTTATATTTAGAAGTGGCTCTGTTGTTGGGCATATGGGCACCACTCTCACCAGGCTGTCATATTTAGCTGTGCTTCAAAAGCCAGGTCTAGGATACAGCAAGGGCTATTAAATTCCTTTAAACCAGCATATAAAATTATCACCTGATTGTGATGCATGGGGATGAATGGCCTTAGGAGTTGTAACCTGGGGTGCAGACTAAAGGATATAATTAAGCTTTCTATGTATAGCTCCAAGGTAGGAAAGACATATGTTTTCAATGTTTTTGGTCATCACTCAGAATGATACCAAGATGCAAAGGCAAGAGAAATGGCTTTAATAATCAGCTGTGTAGCTACTGTCATTCTATGCTATGCCAGTATGTGTTGACTTGAGATACAATGGCTTACAACCCCTTCTGCTTTGTCAGGAATAATCTGCACCTCTCTTACCTTGGCTTTTACATACTGGCTATGTTTACTATCAAAATATCGAAGTTCATAGGATCATAGGAGTTCACTTGGCTGTTGACCCAGAGGTCATATTAAGCCTAGCTGTTTCATCCCAATGTAATGTCATAGATACTAGTCAATACCTAGGATTGTATTTAGCAATGACCGCCCATGTCCAGGAGGATTGTGGGCGCTTTCCCCAGTAAGAATTTATGGTGCCCTATCCACTTGTCCAGGTTCCTTTTGAACAGTGTCATAGAGGTGACATTGAATGGTAGCCTATTCCACAGATGCGGCAGTCACTGTGAGACAAAACTGTCTCTCCAGCATGTCCAATTCAAGTCGCAGGCCATATTTAGGTCCCTGGAATTGGTAGCTCTAGCCCCGTTTTATTTACTTATGTGCAGCAAATTCAGTAGGTTTGGGTCTGAGATTGCTCTGTAAGCCAGGCATGTCTCACTAAGAAGTGTATACAATACAGAGAATTGTGACAGGGACTTCAGTCGGTCTGTGTAAGGAACATGCTGGAATCCCTTGATCATCTTGGTTAGAAATCTTTGAGTTCTCACCAGTTGCTGCAGGTGTTTTGTATGGTACATCCCAAAAGAGGTGTTAAACTTAATTATGGGTGTGATTAGTGACGAGTTTAGAGAGGTTATAACCTCCTTTGCTGTTGAGACGATGCCGTTACTGATCAATTGTGTTACATAGAAAGCTTTCTTTACTACAGTAGACAAATAGTGGTCAAAATTAAGGTCTCAGTCAACTTATGATTCCAGTTCCCTTACCACTTCATAGGTACTTACTGTATTGTTGATTTGATAATGTGAAGTGACATTGTTTTTGCTGAAGGGAATGATGATGTATTTCTTTGCATTCAGTTTGAGACAGTGACTAATGCACATGCCGTTGGTCTGTGTAAGACCCTCCTGAAGTATACTGACATCATATGGAGATTCAATAATTGCACCTAGGTTGCAGTTGTCAGCAAACTCGGTCAGCCACAACCCCTTAGTTTTCGCCTATAGTTATGAGAATTAGATACTAAACAGTACTGAGCCCAGCACCATTGTGGCACCCTGCTGGTATCAGGTCTGTGACACTCAGTGTGGGAAATTACCCACACTGTGTGTGCAGTCTGATGGAGGACCACTTTGTGTCAAAATCCTTTCTGCCTCTGTGTCACATGCCTTCTGTTAGGCCCATCATAACATTTCATTTATACACTTCCAGCATTAATGCATGGTGTGGTTCCTCCCAGCCACAGCACTGAAATCATGTGCTATTTTTGCCATGCATTGCTATGTAGAGGATGATTATTGCCCCTTCTCCCAAACACTTATCACTTATCATTAAATGAATGTTCGATACTTCAAAAATGACGTCCTGCTTCCTGCATACTAATGAGGTTAAAATGTCAAATCTGTTAATCAAATTCAACAGATTCAACATTTATGTTGAAAATATCGACTGTGATGGCAGTGTAGGTGCAAATGTAAGTTAAACATCTACACTATCATTCACGTTTTAGCAGGGGGCAGGCCACCCTGCACCCCCACATCTCCTGCAAATTAAATATTCTAACTCTGAGATCGCACTATAGTGAGGAAAGGGATACATTTCCAAATCCACACTGTACCATGACTCTACTCATAACATCTAGTTTATATCAGCGAATGCAGACTTGCATTCGCTGATATGTACTCTCAATCTCCTAACTTTCGGCAACACGGAAGTTGACTAACTGCCATTCAACTTTCTGTGTTCTCTGAACCAACGTTCAACTTTTTAATAGTAAACCATTGACTTGACACACAATGGCTTACAACCCCTCTTACCTTGGCTTTTACATACTGGCTAAAAACTTTGTTGCACTATAGTGCCTTTTTAGGAAGAGGTCCTCTTCTGGAGACTACAAAATAATAGGATCTAATTCAGAACACTTTAATGGCTCTACTTAATGCAAGGAACTT
Source organism: Protopterus annectens (assembly GCF_019279795.1). Lineage (NCBI taxonomy): Eukaryota > Metazoa > Chordata > Ceratodontiformes > Protopteridae > Protopterus > Protopterus annectens. The sequence goes on along the minus strand of NC_056730.1, from coordinate 237,330,885 downwards.
TAACAAAAAATGCCCGGCTTGATGTGCGCAATCTGAACACATCTGTGTATAATAAATTACAGAGACATGGTTTCAAAATTGACTTCCTCTGCTCCAGTGTTTAGTGCCTATCATGTATTTGCACTTACTGGCAATTGTGGGAGAGTATCAGTATTAGTGAAGGATATCACAGTACAACTAATTCCTCAGGACTCCAAGCATGAACTCCAGGTGTCTAAAGCACCTTAAACATGATTACTCACCAATTTATAGTTAGTTGTTGAACACCCTTATGTCCCCTTTGTATCATGGTAACTATCATAACTCATTTGCTGAAACCCCTATTAAACCTTACATGTTTCAGTTAGGAGACTTCATCCATCTAGCAATAAACTGCTTAACCAACACTGGCAATGGTTATGTTCAGTGCTTGCTTGTACCGATAGTGAACCAGCCGACTAGGAACCCAAATATTCTTGATCTTAACTTTACAAATATTACCAGTTTTTATACATTTCCGTGTGTGTCATCTTCCCTCATTATTTCAGTCCATAAATCAGTGCCCTTTTCATTTGTAGGTTCATGGCTGGTTACCAGGATATCAGCCCAAGAGCCATTTTAAGCCTAGCTGAGATTATATTTACCAACATATTGCTGACATGTGAGAATAATCCTAGGATTTTTACAGTTATGATACAGCTTGTACACATCAAGCATTCCTAGGCTACCAGCTTAGGACATAGGTCGTAAACCAGAGGTAAATTTGTGATATCCCTTCTACTGGTCCAGGTTACATTTGAATAGGGTTAGGCATGAGCTTTATTTCACATGGATGGGAATCCTGTTGCAGAGAGGGGGTAATGTCTGAGACATATCTCTGTCCCTCCAGCACGTGCTGTTTATGTTGTAGATGAGGTTTAGGTCCTTGGAACGGGTATTTCAGATGTCTTTTTTTATGCAAACTCCTTTCTATTTACAAACCTAAAAAAACTATTGGAAAGAGTCTGCACTGGTGCATAGCTAAAAAAAATAGAATACTATTTCACAGGCTATTAAATGTATAAGCAACCATCCTTCCTTTAAGTACCTCCTAAAAGACCACCTATCAAAATCACAGTTCTGCTCATAATGCTCCATCCTTTGCTGAAACAACGTTTTCCTTTTCACCACTACCTTATAACATCTACTTTTCCCTGTCTTCGCTATTCTTTCCTACTCTTTCCTTCATTTCAATGCTTAAAAACAAAAAGCAAAATGATACTAGTAACATTACTGCAAATATAAAGTGCATTCAAGCTAAAATTGTAAATATTGTTTTCTTCTTTCTCTCTCTAACATTTTTGTATTTTTTTCTCTCTGTTTATAACATGATAAATAATTGAAATGCAACCAACTAGAAGATTTTATTCAATTTGTTGCTAAAATATAAATATTATTTATTAACTGAAACCTTTCTCCCTGGGTTTCCCCTGAAAATTATCATTTTTGACCCAGTTGGACTGTCCCAGTAAAATAATATCAGTCAATCAATCAATAAATAAATAAATACAATATCTGTTTTTTGAATGTGCAGCAAATTCATTAGTGTGGGATCAGAGGATGCCTTAAGGCTAGGTATAGGTGCTGTGCAGCAGTCTGTATAAGACTGAGTTCAGGGATAGGGCTATGAGACAGTCTGCATAGAGCGTCTTGTTTACTCCCTTTATTCTTTTTGTGAGGAACCACTGTGATCTTTTAAAGATGTTTCAAGTGCCTGGTCAGGTATATGCTGAAGGGTGCATCATACTCAATGACCAGTCTGATGAGAGATGAGCACAGTAGAACAATGACCTTCTTGGTCCTTGATGACATGCCATTACTTATAAGTTGTGCAATGTAGACTGATTTTCTCATCACAGTAGACATGTGGTGGTCAAAAGTCAGGCCGCTGTCAACATGAGTTCCCAGATCACTAACCACTGAGTATACATTTAAAGGTATATTATCAATATGGACATTTTCAGTGGTGGATATCTTTCCAAAGGGTACTATTATGCATTTTTTCACATAGAGTTTTAGTCCATTGCTCTGGCACCAATTGTTTGCCCATGTCAAGACCTATTCAAGGGTATCTGTGCAATTAGGGATACAATAAACATGCCTGTCTGCAAACTTGGTCAGCCATAGGACCTTGACATTTACCTTGACTTCAGAGAAATTGATGCCAAAAAAGAGAGAACTCAGTACCAATCCCTGTTCATAGGTGTGTACTTGGTTAATGGCCCTGGAGCCCTTACAAGCCTAGCCCATAGGATTACCCTGGCATCATGCCACCTGACCTTAGTTCCCAGTGCCTCTGTCAAGTAGAGCCACTGGAGTGATCCTTGGGCTGAATTTTCTATTCCCCATCCACTCATCAAGATTTCTCTTGAAGAAGGCCAGTGAGGTGCTCTGCTTGACATGTATGGGAAGTCTATTCCATAGCATGGGCAGTCTCTGGGTTATGAACGTATTCCTCCAGAACATTCTGTTGATTGTGGTAATGAGGTTGAGGTTTCTGGAGTGTGTGGTGTGGAGGGATTGGGATTTCTTTAGATGTAGCATTTCTAAAAGAGCAGGGTCAAACATGGCTTTGTAAATCAAGCAGAGATCGCCTCTTAAGTAGGCGATATGAGATGGAGAATAGTTGGGAGTTTTTTGAGTCTGTCCATATAGGACAAGTGTTTAAGGCCTAGGATCCTCTTTGTGAGGTACTTTTGCGGTCTCTCCAGTTGTTGTAGGTATCTAGTGAGGTACATGCCAAATGGGTCATTGTACTTAATGATTGGCCCAATGAAGGAAGAGTAGAGGGAGACAATGACCTCTTTCTTCCTGGATGCAAAACCCTTAGAAATGAGATGTGCCACACAGAAGGACTTTCTGACCACAGTGGCAATGTGGTGGTCAAAAGAGAGATTGCTGTCAACCTGTGTTCTCAGATCTCTTATAATGCCTTTTGTGTTCAGTGGACTACCATCAATGTGGTAATTCATGGGAACTGAGTTTTTCCCAAAGGTGATGATGACACATTTTTTGGCATTGAGCTTAAGGTCATGGTTCTGACACCAGTCGTTGGTCTCAGTGAGGCCTTTCTGTAGGATGTCAAAATCACTTGGAGCAAATAATAGCTCCCAACTTGCAATTGTCTGCAAACTTTGTCAGCTAGAGTCCCTTCATGTTGGCCTGGATTTCAGAGAAATAGATACCAAACAGGAGAGGACCCAGGACAGAACCCTGTGGGGCTCCACTCGTGACTGGTTGGCAGTCTGAACTGGAGTCAGCTACATTCACACTGTGGGTTCTATTTGTGCAACAGTTTGCAACCCACTTGGTGATATAGGGGCTGATGCTAGCTTAGTGAGTTTTTCTATGATTCCTGAGTGGGGAATGGTATCACAAGCCTTGGCCAGATCAAGGTAGGCTGTATGAGCTACCTTGCCTTCATCCACAGCTATGGTGACTGACTCAAAGACGTCAGACGGATCAGACATGATCTACCCTTCACAAAACCAAACTGTGTGGGATCCAGAGTTTGGAAATTCCCTGTATCCTAGTTTATTAGGTCCATGATGATATGTTCCATAGCTTTTCATATCAGACTCATTAGGCTAATGGGTAGATAGTTCCCAGGGTCTGTAGTCACTCCTCCTTTGTGGACAGGGTTCACTGTAGCAGTGCACCATTCAGTAGGGACAAAGCCTGAGATGAGGCTGTGATTGAACAGGGCACACAGATGAGGTGCCAGTTCACTCTGTAGTTCATGTAGAACACAGCCAGGGATGTTGTCAGGTCCCATAGAAGCTGTTTTCTTGGCCTTGGACAGTGCTGTTTTAACTTGTGCAGCAGTAATACTGGGTGCCTGGCAATCAACTGGTATTGCGATTGGTCCTTTGGGGGGGGGGTAAAGATGGCACTGAATCTGTCAGCCAGTTGTTGTTGTGTCTTTTGGCTTTTCCCGGTTAGGGGTCACCACAGCAGAATTCTGGTCTGCTAATGATTGGTAGTTGATTATTACGTGCCGAGTTACCAGCCCTGACACACAACCTTCAAAGAAGGTACGCCCATTCACACATGTCTCCACGCAGAAGACTATCTATCTGAGAAACGAACTGGAGAGTGTCTTACTGTGAGGCGACAATACTACCGCAGCACCACCACCGCGGAAGTGAATCTGTCAGCCAGTATACTGGCAATATCTGTTGGCTCAGTATAGGAGGTACCATTGTGCAGTAGCTCAGAGCAAATCCGGGTATTGCCGTGGAGATTCTTTACATAACTATAGCAGGCCTTGTGGTTGTCTTTACTATCTGCTGCAATTCTGTTTTAATATCTAGCTTTAGAGGATTTGATGAGGTATCTCAACTTTTTATTGAGGCTGATAAGGGAGTTTTTCCAATCTTGGGACTTCACCTTATTCTGCATCAGTTTCCTCATTCTGTTATAGAGTTTGTTTATGGCAGGAGACCACCAGATTGGCTTCCTTTTTTTGATGGAGGGCATCTTGGTTCTATTGGGTATGGCGAGATCCATGCATTTGTGTACGTGTTTGTACAGTGCACTGGTGTATGATTCGGCGATCATGCAACTATTCTCCATTTGCATGGGTGCTGCGAAGTTAGCCACCTTTGTTTTTAGGAGGCCAAAGTTAGCTTTGGAGAAGTTTTTCATGGGGGTTACCTTTGCAGGGGGTGGGGGTTGGGAGTGATGTAGATTTCCAAGATGATTAGTTTGTGGTCGGTTCTAACCAGGGAGGAGTTGACTACTGGTGTAGAGCAATGATCGCCCATGTTAATAATGGCCAGGTCAAGGATGTTGCTACCTCTAGTGGGGGTAAGAACAAGCTGAGTAGTTTTTCCAGTTGATGGAGGGGTAGTTGAAGTCACCCAGTATGAGAGTGTTAGGTTGGACCCTAATATTCTCCAGAGTGTGAGTCTTGGGACAAGGTTGGGGACCTATAGCAGGCTACAACCTGAATAGCTGTCTTACCCAATATTAGCTGCACCTGAAGTATCTCTGATGCGTTATGTTGGGTTACCAGTCTGGAGGTGTGCACATCCTTTATGAATACGGAAACACCACCACCTTTGGAGCTTCGATCCAAGTTCTGGGGCTGAAAGGTGTAGAATGAGTTATAGCCTGGTAGTGCAGGGGTGCATCTTTTGCCTTTGCTTATCATTCATTTTATTTGGTTTCTTGTAGGTTTTCAGTTTTGTAGAAATTATCTTGTGTTGCCTTTTTTTCAGTAACTTCCAAGTTATATTGCTTTTTCCACTTTATTTTTTGTTTGCCCTGTTAATTAAAGTATGGTTATATTTAACATTGCTTCTATGCAGTGGTGCTAAGGTGTGAGCATGAACAGAAATGTTTTGATGAAGAAGGCTAATGTATCTTTTTAAAGTAGCTGTGATAGCGATGCTCAGTTGCATTGTTTTAGTGTTAAAATGAATACTTGAGGATTGAAATGTTTATGTTTCTGGTACATCCAGATGATGCAGTGGTGCAGCTGTTAATGTTGTTGCCTCACAGTAAGTGGTTTTCTGGTTTGATTCCTGGCTGGGGTGCCTTCTGCATTCATGTGGGTTCCCTCCCATGTTACAAAGACACGTGTCTGGAGTGTTTCTCCCTGGGCCTCTGCTGAAAATTGGCTCTTTCCAAGTTGGACTTTCCCATTAAACAAATGTTAAATAAAAAATAGCTATGCTTTATGTCTTGTCAAATTTTAGGGTTCCTCCAAATGGCTTACATTTTATTGTGATCATTCAGAACTTGGGGAAGTACCCCAACATCTGTGACATGGTTGGCATAGTTTGTTAGACTCCAACCCGTAATGATTTATTTCCCTATTGCAGTGTCTTTCCAAATTGGTAGGTATATTCATTGATTATCCACATAGGTTTGCAGTTAACTTTTGAAGATATTTCTCTGTATTCACTATAGGATTAGACACATAAATATTCATGTCATCTAGTATTATTAAGTTATATGTTAAGTTTGATGCGAACATACTATAATATCTTACAGTGTATTTATGCTATGTGGAGTTAATTTGGTGAGATGCAGCTTAGTGCAATGTATTTTTGCTTTTTTCCTTTCCTTTTTCTTAATGTGGGGATTAATACACATGGTAGCTAGGAGAACACTGATCTGTAAAAGTCATACCTCTCAACCTTTTAGGGCAAGAAATATGGGCAAAGCCTAACCAAATGGGAGGACAGAGGCCCAAAAATAGGGACAGATTTTAAATACTGCTCTTATAAACTTAGAAAGTTGCTAGAGTAACAGAGTTTGTCTTAACATACATTTTCTGAAGGATTTGAACTCTGAAGCTCAAATGTTTGCCAGTATTTAATGACTTCAGTCCTCTGGTCATCCCAGTGATTTGCCAGAACACCACAAATTCTATGAGGAATAGACCAATAATATGAGGCAAAAATATGGACAGTTGAGAGGTATGGTCAAAGTATGGGATTACTACTGCCTCTTGCAATCAATAGGTTATTAAGCCTCATGGGTTCTTGCTTTCATAAGTGTGTAATAAGCTAACAAACACTAGGGCCTTTTTAAGGCTAGCCATGTATCGCAAATATCTGACAAATTCTGCTACCCTACATAAGTGTCATCAGGGACTTTGGAGATGAAACATTTTTTAAGTAGGTGCCTGGAAGAGAAAGCATTTACAGGTTACCCATGTCTATTAGAGCCATAGGTGCCAAACCAGGGATGAATTTCCTGTTACTCATTCAGATATCCAAGTTATACCTGAATTGTTTTAGGAAGGACCTCTGCTTGATATGGATAGAGAGCATGTTCCAGAAACGTGGTAATCTCTGGGATACATACCTGTTTTGCTAGCTGGTCTTATTTATATCTCAGATGATGGCAGTGTTAATACTGCCTTCAGATCTACAATTAGGCTGATAAGGATGAAGGAGACCAGGAGATGTTAAATGAGAATACCCATGTGTACATACTGCCTTCTCAATAACAGTAACTGCAAAAGGAAAGTTTGAAAATGGTAAGTAATTGTTTAGATAGTTGAAAGCAAGCATTTTTAAGGATGCAGTAGTTACACCCTCTTATAATGAAGATGAAAAGGTACAAATCCTCAACAAAGATTTAACATTCTGGAAAACTGATAGACTTAGTCATTTGGGCAATATTTTAATAAATTTATAGGACAGTGATCAACTACATAGTATAGAAGTACATGAACAAAACTTTTTTTTTATGATCTCACCAAAGTCGATATTCCCAAATGCAATCCGGTAAAGTCCAGGCTCCCCATAGATAACGATATATGCATTTCCACTGTGAACACCAGTATACCGTACCAAATATGTCATACTTAAACAAATGTCATCAGTTTTGCAACTAACGTTCTCAGACAGGACTATGACACCCTCAATCAAGCTACAGAAACATTTTGAGCTTCTTACAAGTACCACAAATATACTTCCTTCTCCCCCTACCAAAATGCCTATGCACACCATAGAATAATAATGTCAGTAAATGAATGCAGAAATAGCTAAATATATGCACTTATCATTCTTTCATATTTTATGTGCCATATAATTTGCCTAAGACTTGGATAAAAATGTGCTTAATAGGAATAAGCAAATAATTGTGCAGACAGTGCAAAATCTTGAATACCTAATGTGCTATGCAGCTCTGAACACAAAGAATGGCTTTAAGAAAAATGAATGGACAAAGGAACAGTTGGCAGACTTAATTTGCTTGTTCAAATGTTGTTAATATAAAAAAATGGGAAAATGTATAAAATAGACAGACACAGTCAACATCATGTATTTATGGAAAATAAGTAACTTATGACAGCATACCAATTTATTTAACCCCATCCTTCGACATCATGTATTTATGGAAAATAAGTAACTTATGATAGGATAACAATTTAATTAACCCCATCCAAATACACAGACTGAAAATGTTCTTAATTGTTTTCAGAGTAACATTAAGCTATAAGGAAAGCTAAAGGGATTATTTTGTTTAATGCAAGACTTTAAAATTAAAACCACCAAAAGTCATGACATATCAAAATGCAGCAGCAGAAAATATGAGTTACATAAGTTCACAGACTCAGTCACAGCAGGCCTCCCTCAAACCACAAAAACTCCCTGTGCCTCCTCTGACCCAAGGGAAAACTGCACATTGGTATGAATTGAAGTTAATACATACTGTGAAAATCACTGACTTGTTTACTCTGCTACAAAAATAGCCACTGTTAGGATTTGATCAGCCAGAATATCTGACAAAAAGTTTCTCTTAACTGAGATGAAAGTAAAGTATGCTGTTGTTATATTAAAAAGTGCAGGCTTTGCTGGTGGTAGGTTCTGTTGGTTTATAAAGTAAACGTGTGTCACAAGGGGCACCAAATGATGCTCTAACAAATTCTGAGCTCTGTGCTTCCTGGCAGGACTGGAATAAAGCATCAACACGATCAACAGTTTAAGGGGAATGGAATATGAGTATAGCTGAACATACATAGCTAGCTTCAAAAAAGAACTATATGGCTGAGAACATTGTGCACCATGCACTGGGGTGTCTCAGTTGCAGAAGTGTACATAAAAGGCGATGCTGTAAATTGTTAACTATTTCTGAAAACCAGCAATAACAAGGCATCATGGGAAATGTAAGCAAAACTCACTATATGATTACTTGCTAAAGTTAAGACTACACACACACACACACACACACACACACACACACACACACACACACACACACACACACACACACACACACACACACACACAGTGATAACATTCTAATGAAATCAGAAACTTGATTAGGAATGGAATATTGATATTTCTCTCTTCCTCTTTTGTTTTATTACTGCACATTAAATGTTGATGTTGAGAAGTTTACTTCTAAAAGTTAGGAAATGCTAAAAACAGTTGCAGTCATCCAATTATGTTCTGTGAGGTTTTTTTAGAAGGTATAATACACCACAGTTATTTCATGATTTAGCCCATAAGCTAATATAATAATTTTAATTCCTTGACAATTAAACACTAATCAGCCCCACTCTTCCATTTTCCATTAAAAAAACTCCACTTGCAGTCCTGAACAGAAAAATAAACCCTGGGATTCATTAAGCTGTTTTATCCATGCAGGAACAGTGTAGCTGCTCCTGCACGGAATATGGCCGCTGAGCGATCCAGCAAACAGCTGATCTGATGTGCACAACCGTGCCTACATTGTTCCTGCATGGATATGGCTGCAGAATGCTAATTACCTTATTTGCTGGTGAAAACCATGCAAATTAGGTGAATTAGCAATTCACCAAGCTGCCAGGTATCTGTGCAAGAACAGTGTTATTTGCAGAAATGTATTCGGTTACTAACCAAATACATTTCTGCAAATAACAAAACTGAGACATGACAGCTCTCAAAAATCATGTATTACAGTGATTAGGCATGCCAGTGGCCAAATATATGGCCATTGACATGGGAAACTGTTTATTTATTATAAAAATCAAACTTTTTGGGGGGCGATCTCGGCTGTTTAAGCATAGGGCAGCAGCGTGCAAATGGGATCAGGCAGAAAATAAAAAAAGGTGAAAGTTCAATTTTAAGGGAAATCTGCATTTTGCCATTATAGTATATGGCATGCAGAATGAAAATAATACCAGGGAACAATAGTTGGCAAGGGGAAAGTCTCTGTGTAAGTGCAGTAGCTCCAGACTAAGGCAATGGGGTATGCAAATGAGGGGAAATTCACTGAATCACAAAATTCTTCTAAGTATCTAACTGCACCTAACTGTGCAGGCACTCTGGTACGATGTGTAACTAGGTGGAGGAACACACATGAAAAGGGGGGTGTGTAAGGCATGTTGTAAGCACATTGGAGCCCTATGGCAAAATGATAAGCTGAGTTAAGTACAGCTAAGCAAGGGGGTGTGTCTGAGGCTGTATTGTCTTATTCTATGATCTGAGGAGCATCATCGCGCCCGGGGAAGGGCCATTTCTTACTGTTAAGATAAGCTAAATGGGTTTGTGTGGTGCACACGGGGTGGAAAATAAAACAAAAAAAAAACAGGAAATAGCAAGGCTGTTTACATTTGGGCACCAGGTTTGCATGGCATGCCTTAGAGCTGAAAAGGGGAGGAAATGGGAAGGGGAAAAATAAAAAAAAGAAAAAAATAGCAGAATTAAAGCAGTCAAGTACAAATAGCATAGCTGGCAGGTGGAATGCATCATAGTCAACCAATCATGCAGGCAGCATTTGCAGCACAACAGTATAAAGTATGGCAAAACCTTACAGTCTGTTTTTTCCCACAAACTCTGCAAAATTGGTGTATACATGTGGAGGAATTTTAACAGGAAAAATGTTAGGGGCAGCCATTACTTTAATCCATCAGTATGTGCTAAAGGCTGAGGGCAGAGAGGAGGATAATGGTGACAACCACCACAGAGCAAGGAGGAGGAGAAGAGTGTTCAAACCCATGGTAACTTACCAGGGTCTACATGATCTGGAGGTAGTAGAGCACTACAGAGTGGACAGAAATATACTTCAGCAAATCACCAAGCTGTGCTGGCCTCAACTTAGAGCCAGAACCAACAGAGCAGAACCCATCCTAGTGGATACCAAGGTATGTGTAGCCTTAAGAATTCTAGCTACAGGTACTTTCCAAAGACCTATTGGGAACATTATGGGGGTCTCATAAGCATCTGCATCCAGGGTACTCTGCCAGTTCCTGGATGCCATGCTACCATATGCCGGTGAGCACATTTACTTCCCCAACACCTGTGAGGAGAGGACCAGCAATATGTGTCCCTCCCACTGTGTTGCAGAATACCCAGAGGTACTGGATGCCATAGACTGCACATACATCCATATCAAAGCACCACCCAGTGAACAGGGTAGAGTCTACATAAACCACAGGGTATTCACCTCCATCAACTGCCAAGTTGTGTGCAATGCCTAGGGCATTATCATGAGGCAGTTGCAACAGTGCCTCAGAATGTCCAAGTGCACCAGGTTAATGGGCAAAAGCGCAGAGAACTACACTTTAATAATGCCAGGAGGGGTGATCACAACTACTAGGTAATGGAGCTAATTTTGTGAGGAACAACTACTGCTGATGGTTCTCAGGTGTGCTAGAATAATTAATACAAAAACCTGTTGAAGTGCAAAGCTATTAGGTATTTGAAGTGCAGGAGAAAAAGAACTAGCAAGATCTAAGGCAAAAGCTGAAGGCAGACTTTCTGGCAACTGTAATAGTTTACCTCAGCTATGCAGTTATCAGCACCTTTGGCCAGTTGTCAGCCCAGTAAGCTCTGTAGCACGTACGATAACTGTATAACACTATAGTACAAATAACTAGATAGGCAGGGCTTCTAATCTCAATACTGGCAAGTGTGTGTGTGTGTGTGTGTGTGTGTGTGTGTGTGTGTGTGTGTGTGTGTGTGTGTGTATGTGTGTGTGTGTGTGTGTGTGTGTGTGTGTGTGTGTGTGTAAAGCACTATAGTACAAATAACTAGATAGGTAGGGGTTCTAATCTCAATACTAGCAAGTGTGTGTGTGTGTGTGTGTGTGTGTGTGTGTGTGTGTGTGTGTGTGTGTGTGTGGGAATCATATACTGTTTGGGTTATACCATTCTGAGTTGTGTACCAACCTCTAAACTTCCCATCACCCTACTTTACTAGACTGGCTGATGTCATTCAACTTAAAAGTAACTTGGGACTAGGTGAAATCATGTGTGTAACAGTATACTACAAAAAACTTGATAGGCAGGGGTTCTAATCTCAATACTGGCAAGTGTGTGTGTGTGTGTGTGTGTGTGTGTGTGTGTGTGTGTGTGTGTGTGTGTGTGTGTGAATAATATATTGTGTGGGTTATACCATTTTGAGTTGTGTACCACCCTGTAAACTTCCCATCACCCTACTTTGCTAGGCCTGCTGCTGTAATTCACCTTAAAAGTACCTTGGGATGAGGTGAACTCATATAAGCTCCATGGCGCATCTGATAACGTTGTAACACTGTAGTACAAATAGCTGGATAGGCAGGACGTCTAATCTCAATACTGGCAAGTAAGTGTGTGTGTGTGTGCGTGTGTGTGTGTGTGTGTGTGTGTGTGTGTGTGTGTGTGTGTGTGTGTGTGTGTGTGTGTGTGTGTGTGTGTACAATCATGCAAGCTCCGTGGCATGTCTAATAACTGTGTCACTGTAGTACAAATAGTTAGACAGGAGATCTTTTCTCAATACTCGCAAGTGTGTGTGTGTGTGTGTGTGTGTGTGTGTGTGTGTGTGTGTGTGTGTGTGTGTGTGTGTGTGTATGTATCATATACTGTGTGGTTTATACCATTTTGATTTGTGTACCAGCCTGTAAATTTCCCATCACCCTACTTTACTAGGCCTGCTGATGTCATTCACCTTAGAAGTACCTTGGGACTAGATGAAATCATGTAAGCTTCGTGGCATATATGATAACTGCGTAACAGTATAATAGAAGTACCTAGATAGGTAGGGATTCTAAACTCAATACTGGCAAGTGTTTGTGTGAGAATCATATACTGTGTGGATTATACCATTTTGAATTGTGTACCATCCTGTAAACTTCCTATCACCCTAATTTACGAGACCTACTGATGTCATTCACCTTAGAAGTACCTTGGGAGTAGTTGAAATCATGTAAGCTCCATGGTGCATATGATAACTGTGTAAGACTATAGTAGTAATAACTAGATAGGTGGAAGTTCTAATCTAAATACTGGCAACTGTGTGTGTGTGTATGTGTGTGTGTGTGTGTGGGGTGGGGGTCATATACTGTGTGGTTTATACCATTTTGATTTGTGTACCAGCCTGTAAACTTCCCATCACCCTACTTTAATAGGCCTGCTGATGTCATTCACCTTAGAAGTACCTTGGGACTAAGTGAAATCATGTAAGCTCCGTGGCACATCTGATAACTGTGTAACAGTATAATAGAAATGCCTAGATAGGTAGGGATTCTAATCTCAATACTGGCAAGTGTTTGTGTGAGAATCATATACTGTGTGGATTATACCATTTTGAATTGTGTACCATCCTGTAAACTTCCTATCACCCTACTTTACTAGACCTACTGATGTCATTCACCTTAGAAGTACCTTGGGAGTAGCTGAAATCATGTAAGCTCTGTGGTACATATGATAACTGTGTAAGACTATAGTAGTAATAACTAGATAGGTGGAAGTTCTAATCTAAATACTGGCAACTGTGTGTGTGTGTGTGTGTGTGTGTGTGTGTGTGTGTGTGTGTGTGTGTGTGTGTGTGTGTGTGTGTGTGTGTGTGTGTGTGTTTATGTGAAAATGATATCCTGTTTGGCTAATACAATTATGATGTGTGTACCATCCACAACTGTTTACCACCTCCCAATGGCATTACTTTATATAGCGTGTTAACAGCATCTGCCTCCCATGCAGCATGTTAAACCATTGTGCAGGCCATACCAGTCCTCTGTACAGATGTCTATGGAAAATCCAGATGTTTGCAACCTATATGTGGTCTGTGTCCCTTAACGATGCCCATGTATGTGATATTGTTTCCAAATCGGCCACAGTGAGTGTAGTGACACACATGGCAGCATCACGTATCATACATGACTGAAACATCATGCTGATACAACATCTGCTACACTATCTTTTGTCCAGGCTTGTAAGAGCAATATATGACTCCATATGCTATTTCTGGTAGGGTATGTCACCATCCATGAAGGCATTCAGAACATTATGCGTTGTAAGAGGTAGAGTGTTGTTTTTCATGCATATAATCTGTGTAGGGCATGTTATGTGCATGTAATACTGCAGTACATCAAAGTGGAAATGTTGGTTTACTAATCTGTATACTGCCAACTCTATTTGTGTTTCTGTGTGCACATCCCCTGTGTCAGTATTTACTGTGCGTATGCAAAGGATATACCATTTCGTCTCCCTGTTCCACCCGATGAACTCAGGAATACATACCACAAACCTGTCATACACAGTATCATGCATGCCCTCATTAACTGCATCAGGGTTGAGTGTATGGGAAAGAAATGGCAGGCCTAACAGATGTTGACAGGTGAATCTGTTGCAGTTAATGTAATGAATATGCTTGTGAGGGACCTGCTGACAGTACTGCAGTAACCAGTTCTGTATGTATGAGCCTGTGGTACTACACAACACTGAGCTGATATGTCTGAAGGCTGCCTGTTTGTGACAGTGGGTATGTATCCAAGGTCACACTGTCTGACAACAGTGTACCTCACACAATGTTGCATGCATACACACCTGGTATATGTACATATAAAGTTGTACCTTGTCTATGACACAGTTGGTGTATTACCACTCTGCTATACTCCCTCTTGGGAATGTCTGTAGGACCATAGCCTGCAGACACACAGACACCTGGAAGAAAAACAGAATACAGCATGTCAGACTACATTCAGTCAGTGGTACTAACAGCAGTAATGCATCCTGGCTAATAAGGTACATAACGCTGTATGTGTACTCATAATAAATGCAAGCAGAAAGCACCTTACATAGTATTACATAGCGACACTGTACTATATTCACCCTGTGCATCAGACTCATATTAGCATCACCTTGCATCAAAGTTATGGATGACAGGGATGTGGCACAGATATCATCGCATGCACAGAGTGTGGTGTGGGTTTGCCAGATGCCTCGGCTGGGCCATATGGTTGACATCATGTGTATGTGTGTGTTTGGAAGGGTATCTACTAGATGAGCTGTGCAGAGGTGCTGTGGGTCTGGAGGTGACCTGCCTGTGATACAGATGTGTGTGTGTATGTATGCACACAGTCACCCCATGTGGCTGCCATACACAGAGGTATGTTGGACAGCTGTGGACCGTATATAGCAGGGTGTCCAGTTCACCATCTCTGGCCATGAACACAGGAACTGGCCCTGCCAGGGGAATCACTGGTACCAAACGACCCAAGGCCAAATGCAGTACTTCTTTCTGATGGTGACTGCTGTCTGCTGGATCTGTGCTCCTGACTGGACTGCCCAGGACCACGTTGCCCATGGCCTATTCCAGTGTGATGTGGACAGCAACCTCCCTTAGGTAGTGCTGGTGTCACTACCACTACAGGAGTGTGAAGGTGCATGGCTCTGTAGACTCTCAGCTGTTGTTGGCGCTGACCTATGTCCACATGACCACACCACACGCTCTAGCACAGACATTCCATGATCGAGGATTTCCAAGGTCTCACCCCACTGTGTATTCATAACCTCAGTATTTTGACATGTGGCCTCAACAAGGTCATGTATGTCACCATGTAATCAGGAATAGTTGCATCCACCATGCTGAGTATTTGTCTGGTGTGGCGTTAACTGTGGCCACTGGTGATGGGGTATGTATGGGCATTGTCACTATGTGTAGGAATGTTGTAGACAAGAGTGAGATGGCAACCAATGGCACAGATTCAGCCCCTGACAACCCCACCTGTACCTCAAGTGGGAGGGACCCCTAACCACATTGCCACCTTTGAGGGGAAGACAACATAGGTGCATTAATACCTGCACTTTGAGGTTGGCTGGTACACACATGCACACACACACACACGCACACAGACACACCCACACACACACACACACACACACACACACACACACACACACACAATCATGCACACACACACAAACACACACACACACCACACACACACACACACACACACACACATGCACACACACACACACACACACACACACACACACACACACACACACACACACACACACACACAAACACACAAACACTTACACGTGAGGTGGCACACATCTGTTACACATACCTCACATTTCCCAAATGGTGACATACATGACACTTGGCCCTCAGCATCATGCATAGCAGCCAGTTTTACTACATGCAACTAACAATATAGAGCTCTGGGATACATGACTAGTGTTATTAGGTGATGGTCCTTCCCCAGCACAGACTGCACCAATGTACACATTATTGATGTTCACTTGTATTGCACAGTGACAAGTACTATAGAACATACCTCACAACTGCACAGATCCTTGCAGAATGTGTAGATGTCTGGCTCATATGTTTGCTCTGTTTCTCATAACCACTGTTTTTGTCTGATACATAACTGGGATGATCTGAGGAGTGACATCACTAATTAATGGCATACATTTGAATTTCAGACCTTCCAAACTAGCAGTAAATGTATGGTCACACAATTCCTGTTACACCCCCAACCTAAGCTTACAGTGGATATGATAAGTGTACACAACCTTGTTAACATGCCATGTTTTTGTAATATATAAAATCAGACCGCAATAATGCATTCAAATATGTTACCCTCCTGTCATGTGACATATGACCTGTGCAATCCAATTGATAAACAAACAAATGTGTTACTTGTAAAATCTAATGAATGAAATATGTACAATATGGTGGTTGCATAAGTGTGCACACCCTAAAAATGATACTTTGTTGAAGCACCTTGTAAGTGACCTACAGCATCCACTCTTCTCAGGAAGGTGTCTATCAGCATGGCTCATCCTGACTTGGCATTATTTAGCCATGCTTCTTTGCAAAGGTTCCCCCATCTCTGTCAGATCACAAGGGCAGCTCATGTGCAGAACCCTCATCAGGTCACACTGAGGTTTTGCTATTGGGTTTCAGTCTAGGCCCTGGCTGGGCCAATCCACAACCATGAGTGTGCTCAGGTGGAGCCATTCTTAGGTAGCTATGGATGTATGCTTTGAGTCTTTGTCATGTTAAAATCTGACACCCCTCCCCATCCTCAGCATTCTTGCAGATACATGATGGATGTGGGCCAGATGTGTGTTATTTTGAACTGTTCAGAATTCCCACCACCATGACTACAGGCCCAGTTATGGCTTTAGAACAGCATCCCCTCAGCAAGCCAATGTCACCAGTGTGATTCACCATGGGGATGGTGGTCTTCAGGTGAAGAGAGATGTTGCTTGTGCACCATATGTACCTTTTAGTATTGTGGCTGTGAGGTCGATCCATAGTCTCATTACACCATAACATATTTTCACACGTGACTTTGGGAGACTTGATGTGCTGAATTGCAAGTTGTATCTACCCCTGGATATTTTTGGTGTGGCAAAATGCTTCCATCTTCTGACCCTGCCCCATAGGCCAGACTTATGCAGAATATGGGAGATTGTTTTCACATGTAGCACACAACACCAGTACTTGCAAGAGATTTCTGCAACTCCCTCAGTGTTGCTGTATGTCTCCTGGCAGCCTCCCTGACCAGGTTTGGACATGTCTTTTCATCAGTTTTGGAGGGATGTCAGGTTCTTTTCAAAAGTACTGTTGTCCCATATTCAATCCACCTTTTGATGACTGTCTCCACTGTGTTCCATGGTGTATACAATGCTGTGGTAATGCTGTTTTACCCATCTCCTGAGTGATACCTTTCAAATATGACATCCCTTTGCTGCTTTGTAAGCTGTCTGCAAGCCATGGCTGTTGCTGTTGCAGGCATCTGAGTAAATGTCATGAAGGTACTACTTGGACAGTGGACTATTATTTGGTGTTACCCAGAGTTCCTTTATTTGATGACAGGTGTGTAACCAAGCCGGCTGAATGCTGCCAGTAAGTCACAAGCTGCTGCAATAAAATATTATTTGAAGGGTATGCACACATATGCATCCAGCTTATTGTAAGGTTTGTATACTCGATATTTGGTGCCCAAGAGATTTATTGGTTTTACAAGTGAATTGTTTATGTTATGGATCACATTAATGGTTGGAAAAGGTGTGGACTAACATATTGTGGTTTCAGTTTGTATGTATCACACAAAACTGTCATCTTAACAGGGGTGTGTACAATGTTTATATCCACTGTATAAGACTAATGTTTCAGACATGTCCCCACCTTAGGCCATTTGTTCCCTCATTTTTCTGGTTTCTGTCCAGAAGTCTTGCACTGACAGGTTCTGAGGTGTGCTACAGGAATGTTACATTCTCTTCAGATAGGCCCTGTGGTGACCACTATGATGCAATGCAGTTAACCCTACCACAAGTGAACATGCACATTAAACAATATGGCTATGAGTGGCAGCTGTGTGCATGGTAAATGTCATGCCCTTCACATGCCTGGGGTATTGGCAAACCACAACAGAACAATTCCCTACTCACCATCTTCAGGCTGCTGTCCCACATTTGGACCAGAAGGACCTAGGTAGTTGTGGGAGAGAGGTATTGTCAGCAGACTCACATGTGACATTGCTATAGGATGGATGCAGCATGTCTGCACATTCACAGTACATCCCCCAGTACTACACAATTTGCTGTCCTTCACCATAGATGTGCACTTCTGTGCATTAGAAAACCCCATCCACAACTATAATCTGACCTAACACATGCATGTAGATTCTCTACAGATACAAGTATGTCTGATACACTTGTCTTGTAATCTCCACTGGGGCCTTACCTGCACACTCCTCGTCCATTATCTGGGTGCTACCCACCTCCAGCATGTGGGGGTTTGTACCCTGATGTTGTACTAGGATGGGTGCCCCAAGGTTGGTGAGGAGCTCCTTGGTGGGTTTCAATGGGGGCTGCATTGCTGGGCCCCAACCTGTGGCTGTGCGGTTCCTGGCCATGGCTGCAGCCCTTTGCCAGGCATGGAGTATGAGGTTGTTTGTACGATGCCGGACCTGCTCATATGTACGTGCGTGCAGGCCAGCATCATTTACTCTCTGGACAAGGTCATCCCACAGGGCGGTCCTTTCCACAGATGTTGCTGCCAAACATTATTGCATGGTTCTGTAGTATGGCTTCTATGATTATGGTTGTCTCAACCACTGAGAATGTTGCCCTTCGCTGATGTGACATTATGCCTAGAAGACATAAACAGAGAAACACATCACAGAACCCCATACATTTGGCAACAGTATGTACAGAACCTGCACATGTACCTTGAATACCAGTAGCCACCATTCATAACCACACTATACCCCTGTAATCTATCAGCACAGTATCATCTTGCATTGCACTCCTGGTCCTGATGTGTCATAATCCCCAAATGACAGCCAGTTAATTGCATAGCCCTCTATTCCTCATTCAGGTCTGTGTAGAGGGATGACATTGGCCATCTTCCATGCAGTTGGGGTGTGGCTGGAGCCAAGGTTTAGTGTGACTGCGGTGTGTAATGGAGCTGGAAGCACATGCATGAGTTCATGTAGGATATGGACAGGGTGTTATCATGTCCCATGGATACTTACATTTGTTGCCTTTCAGTAGGCAATATGTGCCTGCTCACTGGTGATAAGGAGAGGGGTGCAGGTGCTGTGCATATCCACCTATAGTGATGCTGAGCTGGGGGGGGGGGTGATGTTTTCCCTAACCCTATCTGCAGCAGGTTGGCAATAGCTATGTTGTGTGTGTATGTGGTCTGACTGACCACCATTACAGGTTGGGTTGGTTTGTTGCCTCTGAGATTGCAGACATATGGGAAGATGGCCTTGTGATTGGCCTTGGTGGATGTCTCCAAGTTGTACTCATAGTTAGCCTTGCATTAATCTACCTGTGATCTTATATGCTTGTTCAGACAATGGCTGACTTGATGTCAGGCTGGTGCCTCCTCCTACTTTGTCCTATACAGCCAATATAGGGACCAAGTCTGTGGTTTGTGAATTGCTGCTGTTCAGCAAAGAGTATTACTCTACTTTGGTGGAGGTAGGTTTTACAATTAAGGTATTGCTGAGTCCATACAGCTATGTAGGTGTTCATATAGCTGTTTGTAGTAGGCATGGACACAAAGTCATAACACAGTTGGAGATCTCTCCAATTTCAAACTGATAATCATGCTTATTGTAGTACCCATGGCTGTGTCAAGGCAATGCAACAACCAGTAGCTGTAAAAATGTCACTCTGTTGGATGCACAGTAACTAGGATTACACACTTTTACAACACATACAGTTTCTTTAACTGATATTTTGCATCCCATGTCTATTGTTATGAGTTGGTCAGATACATCTACTCATACTAACGTGCACAGGTAATACCTGATATACATTTCTGTTCTATGTCAGTATGGCACACTGTATTCACACTCTTGTTGCCCAGTCATCCCGCTCAACCCATTAGAGCAGTACATCTGTAGGTGCCACACATACATGGTGGGCAATGGGATAAAATTAGTGACACTTTCTTAATGTTGCTGTAACACACTTGAGTTATTCGATAGCACAGTAGCCTTTGCACTGACAGGCATACCCTGGAGGATGTACAGCACTCATATGGCAGCAAGAGTGGAGAAAGGCTAGGAGTGTGGTAGTGAGAGTAAGAACTTTTAATATTGGCAGTATGACTGGTATAAGGACAGAGCTAACTGATATAATGACCAGGGAAAGGTTGATATATTGTGTGTGCAAGAGACCAGGTGAAAGGGGAGTACAGCTAAGTGTATGGGAGGCAGGTTACAATTGTGCTATCATGGTGTGGATGGGAGGAGAAAAAAGGTAGGGGTTATCCTGAAGGAACAGTATGCCAAGAGTGTTCTTGGAGGATGACATGAGTGTCTGATAGAGTGATGTTTATGAAGCTGGAAACTGATGGTGTAATGATGACTGTTGTTAGTACATATGCTATGCAAGTTGGCTGTGCGATGGATGAGAAAGAGAAATGTGAAGTCAGTTGAATGACATGGTGATGACTCTACCCAAGGGTGACAGAGTGGTGATTGCAGCAGATTTCAATGAGCATGTTGGTGAAGGGAACAGAGGGGATGGAAAAGTGATGGGTATGTATGTATGTATGGTGTTAAGCAAAGGAATGCAGATGGTGAGATGGTAGTGGATTTTGCAAAAAGGATGGACATGGCTGTGGTGAATATGTACTATAACATGAGGGAGGAGCATAGAGTGACATACAGGAGTGGAGGAAGATACACACAGGTGGAATATATCCAATGTAGGAGGGACAGTTTGATGGAGATTGGAGGCTGTAAAGTGGTGACAGGGGACAGTGTATTTAGGCAGCATAGAATGTTGGTCTATAATATGACATTGGTGATCAAGAAGAGGAGTGTGAGGGCAGCACCAAGGATCAAATGGTGGGAACTGGAAAAGGGTGCTTGTGAGGTGGAATTCAGGGGATAGTTAAGACAGGCACTGGGTGGCAGTGCAGATTTACCAAATATCTGGGTAAGTACAGCAGAGCTAGTAAGGGAGATGGCTAGAAAGGTGCTTGGTGTGATATGTGAATGGAGAAAGGAATACAAGGACACCTGGTGGTGGACTGAGAAAGTACAGGATAGTATACAGAGAAAGAGGTTGAGGAAGAGGGAGTGGGATTGTGAAAGAGATGATGAAAGTAGACAAGAGTGTAAGGAGATGAGATGCATGGCAAAGAGAGAGGTGACAAATGCTAAGGATGAGGCATATGAGGTTGGACACTAAGGAGGGATGAAAGGACTTGTACCGACTTGCTAGACAGAGGGACTGAGCTAGAAAATATGTGCAGCAGATAAGGGTGATAAAGGATAATAAGGGAAACATACTCACAAATGAGAGGAGTGTTTTGAGCAGATGGACAGAGTACTTTGAGAGGCTGATGAATGAAGAGAATGAGAGAGAGAAGGTTGGATGATGTGGGTATGGTGAATCAGGAAGTGCAACAGCTTACCAAGGAGGAAGTAAGGATAGCTATGAAGAGGATGAATACTGGAAAGCCTGTTGGTCCACATGACATACCTGTGGAAGCCTGAAGGTATTTAGGGGAAATGGCAGTGGCGTTTTTAACCAGATTGTTTAATGGCATGAAAGTGAGCGGCTGTATGAGGAGTGGAGAGGAAGTGTTTGGGTACCATTTTAAGAATAGGATTGATGTGCAGAGCTGTAGTAACTACAGAGGGATAACATTAATCAGTCACAGCATGAAGTTATGAGAAAGAGTAGTGGCAGCTAGGTTAAGCAAGGAGGTGATGAGTAATGTTCAGCAGTATGGTGTCATGCCAGGAAAGAGCACTACAGATGCAATATTTTCTCTGAGATTGTTGATGGAGAAGTACAGAGGAGGTCAGAAGTTGCTTTGTGTCTTTCTGGACTTAGAGAAAAAATATGGCAGGGTGCCTAGAGAGGAGTTTTGGTATTGTATGAGGAAGTCATGAATGGCAGAGATATATGTAAGAGTGGTACAGGATATGTACAAGGGTGGTGTGACAGCAGTGAGGTCTGCAGTGGAGTGATGGATGCTTTTAAGGTGGAGGTGGGATGACATCAGGGATCAGCTGTGAGCCCTTTCTTATTTGCCATGGTGATGGATAGGTTGACAGACAAGATCATACAGGAGTCCTTGTTGACTATGATGTTTGCAGATGACGCTGTTCATTCCCCTGATATATTATGCCTAACAGAAGCATGGCTAAAGCCTGCCACCAAGGACCAGAAATTCTTCCATCTGGGTACAATATGTTTTGACTAGACCGTACCATCAGAAAGGGTGGTGGGGTAACCATACTTTACAGGTCTACCCTATCTATCAGCATAGACACCCAACAACCACCCCAGTTAAATAATGCTGAGATTTTTTATCTCAAAACTACAAATTAATAACAACAAAAATATAAACTTTGTTTCTGTCTACATTCCCCAAAGGACAAACACAGAAACTTTAGAAGACTTCTTATATTGGTTATCCAATAACTACCCCCCAAGAAACAATTGTTTTTGGGGATTTCAACATTGACTGGAACACTTGCTCTTGTGAAACCCCCACAACCCACATAAACCTCTATGGATTTAGTCAAATCATAACCTCCCCCACTAGGACAGGAAAACCCAATAACAAGGAAAGTACCCTAGATTGAATACTCATCAATACCCATCTTCAATCCTATAAATCAGGCACTTTGCCTGATGACCTAAGCGACCATTGTCTCACCTATGTAATCAAGCTCAAAGTAGACTGCTCCTACAAACCCACCTATAGAACATTAAGAAACAACAAGAATTTTATTCTCACCAAGTTTCAAAATGAACTTAAGGCATGCAACTGGTCAGTAATAAAAAAGTCTCCCCTTAGATGAAGCAGTAGCATATAACACCAAATTCCTTGTATTCTTAACTCCCACGCTCCCAGCTGCTCTATTAGAACCAAAGTTAATATTGCACTGTGGCTTTCTAAAGATACCAATACCAAAATTTCACTCAGAAATAAAGTATGGGCCACCTACTGAAAAACAAAAGCCCCACTTGATCAGCTAATGTTCAGATGGCAAGGAATGACACCAAAAGATCCGTAACTTTAGACAAAAAGAACTACTACTACCATCTACTGCAAAAACACCAAAACAAACCTCAAAATTTCTGGGCAGGAATAAACAAACTACTCCACCCAAGCCAAACTACCACTCCACCCCCCCCCCCACAGCTTCCCAAAAAAAATCCCCAGTAGACATTGCTAATAACTTCAACAGCTTCTTCACAGAGACTATCCAGTCTCTAGGCAGCCAACTCTCTCCCAATAGCTCTAATCCTAATGCAGCCATACCCAGTACCCAGACATACTTCACCTTCCAACCTGTTCCTACTTAGTTTATACATGCCCTGCTTAAGAAACTAAGACCCAGCACCCTGGCTGCCGACTTCATCCCAGAAGACTATCTGCAAAAGGCTGCTGACACCATAGCATACCCCATCTCAATCTTGATCAACAGAGCTATAAATGAATCTACTGTACCAGCTATGTGGAAAATCTCCCATGTCATACCTCTCCATAAAGGAGGCATTTCCACTGAACTGTCAAACTTTAGACCCATATCTATTCTGTCAGCTCTAGCTAAAATTATGGAGAAGTGTGTACACATATAGGTCATGCACTACCCCACACAGAGCAAGCTGTTGCCCAACTTTCAGCATGGCTTTAAGCCATACCACAGTACTACTTCTGCCCTCCTCTATTTCTCTAATGCCATTAACCACAAGCACAATAACAAACTATCCTCAGCACTGGTTCTAGATCTATCCAAGGCTTTTGACATGGTTGTCCACAAACTGCTTATAAATTCCTTGAAGGCCTTCTCCTTAAACAATCCTACCTGCAGGGCAGGTAACAGGCAGTCCTATGGCAGGACAAGCTATCATCTTGCCTACCCATCACATTAGAAGTATCCCAGGGCTCGATACTAGGACCCCTTTTTTTCTCCATATTTATCAATGACCTTCATTTAGTCATCCCAGATGCTACCTGCATTCAATATGTGGATGACTCCACCTTGATTTGTTCTGACATCTCACCAGCTACTCTATTCACATTAACCCAAAATACCTTCAATACAGTGGAAAAATTGCTCTCAAATCAACATCTAATCCCAAACCCTAACAAAACTAAGCTGCTCCTCTTCTCCCCCACACGCAGCCCCCCCCCTCGTCATCCTTCAGCATAATTGCTAACAATAGCACTATCATCTCCCCAGAAGCCCAAACTAAACCACTGGGTGTAATAGTTGATAATAACCTGAAGTTTGATGCGTATATCAATCAAACTATCAAAACCGTTAATAAAAAAACTTTGTAATCTTTACAGAATCAAAGCTTTCCTTACCCCACTTGCTAGAACTGCAATTGCCTGTTCCCATCTACTATCAACTCTTCTCTATGCCTCACCCCAATTCTCCACCTTAAACAAAAGAGACTTTAATAAACTGTCATCCTGCTATAACCACATTGCCAGATTTGCTACTGGCACAGCCTAATGGACACACCACTGTCACAACCTAAATCACTTAGGATGGCTTGAACTGCATAGCCTACTGCAGTTCAACCAGCTAACAGTGGCACATAAAGTCCTTTGCAACCAAAAAATACACCTGCACTAAAAAATATTATCAGCCGGCCACTGCGATCATCCACTAGACTCCTAGTTCAAACATACAAATCCAACTACTCAGCTGGTACTCTCTGTTTGCCAACTCTGTTGGAAAAACATGGAACAGACTCCCAGCTGACTAGACCCTAGAACCCTCACTAACGCGATTCAAAAACAAACTCAAGAAATACTTCAGAACTCATCGGTTATGTTCTTGCACTAACCCGACTAGTGACCTCTCTATTACTTGGGTGCCTTACCTTCAACTACTTCTAACTTTTTTATCACACCATTTCAGGAAGGGTCAATTGTATAACTGCTGCTCAATGTGTCTTAAACCTGAATGTAATGTTATGTATGTGTAACTTTGAAAAAAATGTTATATTTTGTAAAGTGTTTTATAATAAGTTAGTACTATATGTATTAAATGCTGGCATTGGTTATGACTGTAATCTGCTTGAAACTAGCATTTACGAAATGTTCAATGTGTACTATTATCTTGGAGCTTTTCTCCCCAGGCCTCCACTGAAAATGGACATATATCCAGTCGGACTATCCCGGTCAACAAATGTAAACTAAATAAATAAATAAATTGTGAACTGTATTGAGAGAAGGGAACAGATTTAGGAGAACCTGGAGACGTGGGTATATCCTCTAGAGAGGAGAGGAATGAAGGTTAGCAGGACTAAGACAGAATATCTGTGTGTGAATGAAAGGGAGGATAGTAGAACATTGAGGATGCAGGGAGTAGAGTTGGCAAAGGTGGATGTGTTTAAATGATTGGGATCAACACTTCAGAGTAATGACAGCTGTGGAGGACAGGTGAAAAAGAGAGTACAGAAAAGATGGAGGGGGTGGAGAAGAGTGTCAGCCATGATTTGCGACAGACAAGTACCAGTAAAAGTGAAAGGGAAGGTCTACAAAAGGATAGTGAGACCAGCTATGTTATATGGGTTGGCGATAGTGGCACTGACAAAAAAACAGGAGTCAGAGATGGACGTGGCAGAGTTACAGATGTTAGGATTTGCACTGGGTGTGACAAGGGTGCACAGGATTAGCAATGTGTATATGAGAGGGACAGCCCATGTCAGATGGTTTTGAGACAAAGGCGGAGAGGCAAGAGTGCTAGGGAAGGATGCTGAGTATATTGGGAAAAGGATGGTAAGGATGTAGCTGTCACATAATATGGAAAGAGGAAGGCCTCAGATAAGGTTTCAGGATGTGGTGAGAGAGGACATGCAGATGGTTGGTGTGACACAGCAAGATGCAGAGGATAGGCAGGAATGGCAACAGATGATCCACTGTGGCAACCCCTAATGTGAACAGCCAGATGAAAAAGGAGATGTTGTGATA